>NC_138768.1:9969813-10238238 GCF_965119305.1 Pelophylax lessonae | reverse complement strand
CCCCCTGAGGACAATTCGTGGGAACCTGTAAGTAACATTCATGCCCCTAAACTCATAAAAGAATTCCATGACAAATTCCCTGAAAAACAAGCCCAGTTGGGCATCCGGAGGCTGCCCTTTGGGGGGGCACTGTCAGGGACCCAGACGCCGCTGTGCAGCCTACGATCCATCTAGGCGAGTGTGCATGCGCGTGCGTCATTGCCCACATTGTACCAACACAGCCTCCTCTTAAGGATCGCTCACCCTCTCATCCGGCGCTGGATTATCGTCAGCTTCCTGTACCTTTGACCTGTGTCCTGTTTCCTGTTGTGACCCAGGCTTGCTCCACGGACTTGTCTCTGCCTGTTTGCTTGTGTACCGACCCCGGCTTGCTCCACGGACTTGTCTCTGCCTGATAACCTGTATACCAACCCCGGCTTGCTCCACGGATCTGCTTCTGCCTGATAACTTGTGTACTGACCCCGGCTTGCTGTTACTTGGACTGACCACACGTGTATGACCCCCGGCCTGGCATTTACCACTGAACTGCTTGCTTTCACTGGAGCTTCTCAGAAGGGACCCGGATATCCCTCTCAGCCATCCACCTGCACCACCACAAGCATCCAGTGCTACTTGGGTCGCGTCACCTCCTGTCTCACTTCCAGGGGTGATTCGCACCGAGCTGAAAGGGAAGCCCTCTCAGCACTTCGGCCTCCACCCAGTGATCTGACACTCGTGTTCCTTCTCCTCCCCCTCCTGACGTAAACCTGCGTTCCTTCTCCTCCCCCTTCTGATGTAAACTCTTGTTCCTTCTCCTCCCCCTCCTGATGTAAACCTGTGTTCCTTCTCCTCCCCCTCCTAATATAAACCTTTGTTCCTTCTTCTCCCCCTCCTGATGTAAACCTGTGTTCGTTCTTCTCCCCCTTCTGATGTAAACCTGTGTTCATTCTCCTCCCCCTCCTGATGTAAACCTGTGTTCCTTCTCCTTCTGATGTAAACCTGTGTTCCTTCTCCTCCCCACTCCTGATGCAAGCCTGTGTTCCTTTTCCTCCCCCTCCTTATGTAAACCTGTGTTGGTTCTTCTCCCCCTCCTGATGTAAACCCTTGTTGCTTCTTCTCCCCCTCCTGATGTAAACCTGTGTTCCTTCTCCTTCCCCTCCTGATGTAAACCTATGTTCCTTCTCCTCCCCTCCTGATGTAAACCTGTGTTCCTTCTTCTCCCCCTCCTGATGTAAACCTGTGTTCCTTCTCCTCCTCCTCCTGATGTAAACTGATGTAAACCTGTGTTCCTTCTTCTCCCCCTCCTGATGTACACCTGTGTTCCTTCTTCTCCCCCTTCTGATGTAAACCTGTGTTCCTTCTCCTCCCCCTCCTGATGTAAACCTGTGTTCATTCTTCTCCCCCTCCTGATGTAAACCCGTGTTCCTTCTTCTCCCCCTCCTGATGTAAACCCGTGTTCCTTCTCCCCCCCTTCTGATGTAAACCTGTGTTCCTTCTCCTGCCCCTACTGATGTAAACCTGTGTTCCTTCTCCTCCCCCTCCTGATGTAAACCTTTGTTCCTTCTCCTCCCCCTCCTGATGTAAACCTCTGTTCCTTTCCTACCCCCTCCTGATGTAAACCTGTGTTTATTCTCCTCCCCCTTCTGATGTAAACCTCTGTTCCTTTCCTACCCCCTCCTGATGTAAACCTGTGTTCCTTCTCCTCCCCCTCCTGATGTAAACCTGTGTTCCTTCTCCTCCCCCTCCTAATGTAAACCTGTGTTCCTTCTCCTCCCCCTCCTGTCTGTATTTAGGAAAACATCCAAGCCGAGGAGGAGGGGGGAGAGGCTCCAGTCCGTGTGAGGCAGGAGGGGTAGAAAGAGGGGAGAGACGCAGCTTCCATACAGAGTGATTGCAGTGTGTGGGTCCCGAAACTCCCTGCACAAGCTGCTAGCAAGTCACTGGAGCCATGTGCTGGAAGTGAATACTAGCTGTGCCAGAGCTCAGTGCTCACCCTCCTTGCAGCCGCTACATCAGGCATCGAACCGGAAGTCTTACCTGCTGTCTTGGGGCCCGTTTACAGTGACAAAATGCCAGGGTCCAGTCACAAGTACAACTGACCCTGGTAGTTTCACCACTGAACTATAGATATAAAAATAATAATTTGCAAACTTAAACTACTTATACACATACAATATTTCTAATAATAATGATAAAAACCCAACAAATGGCATATCTAATGGGATTATCACTTCCCCATGACACACATATGTTTTTCATGATGATTATACGTAAATATCCCATATGAATACTTAGAACTCCTTTTTATGGCAATAGAATATTGTGTCAGGATCAATCTTTTATAGATACCTTGCAACATTGTGTTTTGATTTAAATCATATACTTATAAAGATGTTCATTATATTTATAGTGATTTTGTCCAGAAAAATAATTTATAACTCATTAGTCCTCATCTTTAGTCAAAGGCTTGAGTAATGCCCAACTTGGTTACAGATAAAACACTTCAAGGTCTCCCCCGATGTAGGTCTCACTCCTATAGTTCCTGATGCCCATGGAGGTAACAATGCATTCCGGTGCTGGATTTGGTCCCTTCTGAGTTTGTGTTCGCTGTATTTTTGCTCCATCTGCTATTGGTGATCTTTTACCATGATTGGGTATTAAATATGGCTTGTCTATTCTGCTCAGACCATCACCACATCATATTTGTTTTAATAATAATGACACCACAACAAGTTGGAGTTAATTGACCATAGCAGCCTTTTATTAACCAAAATATAAATTAGCATTTTAATATAATGGAGTCCCAAGGTCCTATTAGGTGTCACGAGATAGGAGAGTAGTTGCTTATGACTTAATCGGGCCTCCAGCCGCAAGACCAGTGACTCAGTTACAACACGCAGATACACATCCCAACAACAGGGAGCTGTACCTCGGACGGGTCCCTACAACGTACCTTTTTACCCACCATAACCTAAAAGGACCTTGTACCGCGCCACACTTAATACCACAGGGTAACAAAAACATGGAGCCCCAAGGTCCTATTAGGCATCACGAGAAAGAAAAGTAACTGCGTATTACTTAATCCAGGCCTCCAGGCAAAAGACCACTGGCTCGGAGACAACACACAGTGACACCTTCCAAACAACAGGGAGCCATACCTCGGACGGGTCCCTACACTGTACCTTTTTTTTACCCACCCTAACCTAAAAGGACCTTGTACCCCACCTGCTGCATGACAGAAAAAACACAAAACCAAAATTCCCCATGCTGCAAAAACACAATTACAGGGCGGGGGGGTAGTAAGATTTCCTTAACTCTTCAGACCTCCGACTGAAGACCTTCCCAGACGACCCTGTTAAACTTTCAGTGCAAAATAGAAATACATTTTTATTATTACAGGTCAAGAATTGTGAACTTTGAGGCCTCCATTGACCTTGCTACATATTGAGTCAAAACTCTTTCAGTTTGAAACACACATTGCGTCCATTGTTTGAGATGGTTTTGTTTGCCTGTACTTTGAGATGAGAAACTGTGTCATCTGCCCCGAAAGGAAATTGTGTTTGTTAAACTTTGAATAAGAGAAACCAGAAAGATCATTAAACTATGTTCAGGCCATGAGACATTTTATCACACAATGGCCGAAACTCAATTTCAGGATAACACCTGTGTTCACCCATCCACAAGCAGGATAAGCTATTGTCTATATCATGAGGAGACAAACAAACGGAAACGGACAAAGGCTAGAATCTATCATTCATTTACCTATAAACCAACAGGGGGGTAGGGTTGTTGGAATCTACATGGAGTCAAATAAACATTGTCACTTAGAATGACGAGAACTGCAAATCTCAAAATGAATTTCATAAAATCATAAACTGATACAACATCTTTGCCCCATCATATACAAAAGGTGTTATGGAACTATGTTGTTATGACAACCTCCTACTGAGAAGTACATTATATTCTATCATATAGTAGTGTCAAATGGTCAGAAATTTCGCCCATCTTTTATCATCCAGTCCCAAAATCATGAATGTACTGTTGTTAACATAATAATCCCTTAAATGGATAATACTCTAATTGGAAACAAACCATGTGTAGAAAAAGTTACATATACAAGCTGTTGTGTATCAATATATATATAACTGTATATTTATCTATATAATTCTTACTGCTACTAATTGAAGTCTTGGGTTAAAAAGTAAAATGCAATATAGATATATTACATAAGATATATTAAATATGAGAATGGTGTTATCCAGATTAATCTTTATTCAGATACCTGGTGGATTAAATGGACGTCATAGATGAGAGCATGATTACATTTTATGTTTTTTTTTTATAATAGTCTTAAATGGAGAAATTTTTATTTAATTTTAATATACTGGTTAACCAAGAGGTGTCACCCTATGACATCACCAGTTAATGAATAAGATGTTCCAACCAACAGGAATAATGTTCCTCCCACTGGGTTTGGCTTATGATAATTTTTACTGCCCTTTTGTTCAACACAAAATAAAAAGAAACCAGAGATGTAATACAGGAGACAACACAACACACAAGACACATCACACTTACAACATACACACTACAACAACCATGTATAGACTCATCTACACAGACGCCATCTTGGTCCACCATGTATCTGAACCTTTGAGGGACGCCAAAAGAAGCTCCTCCCTAATTGGCCACCATCTTGGAAAAGCAGCCATCTCAAGGAACCTGGTAACTACTATTCTAAGCTAAGCGGCCATTTTAAATATGGTAATTATGCCTTGCTGTTATTTGATTATTATTCAATATTGTTTATGTACTTCCTTAAATGTTTTACATTTCCTATTTAAAGGGTAACGAAAGTACAATCCCAGCCGTATAAACCATATGTAGATTTTTCTCTAAAGAGATGATTTTTGTTTTTATAACATTTTTAATATCAGATTAAGCGCATTATTTGCGATTTTACGTCTTCCGTTTTGCATGGCTTATTCTCACTTCATCTGCAGTGGAATGACTTTCGGCCATGTGATTCGCAGACTATTGTGGTCTGATTATATAGAATATTAATTTATGGTTCATACTACACCTGGGAAATACATAATCTTGCTTTATTTTACTTTCATCGTTTAGCTAAATATCACATTGCATTTATCGTTTTAAGTTGGTATTTTATGTAAGGTTATCTCTTTGTGTCACTCAAGTATGATCATTTATGGTGAAATTATGTCTTGCGAATAAATATTCTTATATATATATTCCCTACTGTAGACTGTTTCACTAAGATTGGTATATGCTTTTAAAAAGAAATTAACTGAAAAAAAAAAAGAACTCGGGAAAATTGCGTGGTATACTATGAGTGTCTGAACAAAATTGATTGGGTTTTGTTTTTAGTTATTAAATTATTTGCCGTAATCGGCTGGAGGCACTGCGTCATAATTTCATTGATAGTTCAGACACTGCCTTTTAGTAATAAATGAAAAATAGTCAAATTTTATACCAAAACGCACAACAACCCCCTGCAACTACACCAAACCCTGACCTTGACCCAATCAGCTAAGTTCTGCTGCTTATATCCTTTCAGACAGCAGCAGAAACCCCCACCTAGACCCGCGCCCCTTTAACCCCTGTCATGTTGGCCCTCCGTCCATTTCCTTGTGTATTTCACTCCAGGCCTCCCTTTTATAGAAACCTGGAAATGAGCTGAAACTGCAACTCGGGGTCATCAGTTCCCAAAAGCCGAAGAGCTGTTTACAGAGGCAAACTCTCTTTGCATGGTAATTTCATCTGCAGAGAGGGTCTGAGAACTGTCACACCACTTCACGCAGGCATCTGGAGAGGCACAGCTGCTGGGTTTAGATTCCATGGTATTCTGCTCCTCCTCGCCCTCTATTAGTGCACATAAAAGCTGGATCCTAATCTTGAGGATCAACCCTGGCCCTTCCTAGCCTACAGGACGGTTCTGTGTTCTGAAGTGACTAGAGTTGAATGGGCCAGGAATGGTTCTGATGGCTGGCTCGGGGATAGGATTTATTACACGGGCACGTCAGTCCAATCCCAACAGTACCAATCACGGTCTGGCTGCTGTGATCAGGCACCCTATAACCGTTTTCTGTGTTTCTCTGGGATTTTACACATGCTACAAATACAGATTTACAGGTACGTGTAACCCAACGTGTACAATCAGAAGGAATTATTTTCATCTCTCTGCAACTAATATTTGAGCTTTTATGAGAGATAAAATAGATTCCTCAGAACTGTTGATATCATATACAGCTGGCAGACAGTTTGGGGCCTCCTGACTGGCCCCTGCTGGTTCTTGTAGCCAAAATGACCAGGACTCTTCTTTTGAGGTTCAGGAAGGTGACAAATTTATACCTGTACAAGCATGAGATCATTTTATTGGCATCTAGGTGTCACTCCTGGTCTAAAGGCTTATTTTGTTCTTTCCACATGCTAATTGGTGAACATAAATCTATGACTGATTAAGGGAATATTGTATCTGTAATAACATAGAAATAAACAATATCTACAATCATATATGTAGCACCCTCCTAGATAGGTGCTAGGATAAAAGCGTCGTTATGCTCCTTCTGCTTATCAGGGGAGCCTGATCTGTTAGTTATGCCTGTTGCATGTGTTCTGGTGTGAGTCACTTGGTCTGAGGGAGTGCCCCAACTGTATCCAAAAGGGGAGCCTGTTGGACAGTGGACGAAACCTAGCCAGTGGGAAGCAGGCTTTTGTAGCAGTCCCAGTGGGAGGGCACATGTGACAGGGCGTCTTTGGTGGGAAGCAGAGTCCCAAGAGGAGGGCGACGGCTGTCTCTCCTCCTGCTGTCTGAGGAAAGTGGTCACAGGCAGTCAGCCAAGTGAGTCAGGTGTGTAGCTGAGCCTAAAGGATCATGTAAAGCGGACAGTGGAGCTGCTGGCAGAGTCATCTGGGAAAAACAGTGTCCGTGAGTACCAGGGGGCTTACCAAGAGGTCTGCCCAGGAAAGGGGACCACTCCAGGGAAGTCA
This sequence comes from Pelophylax lessonae, assembly GCF_965119305.1. Taxonomy (NCBI): domain Eukaryota; kingdom Metazoa; phylum Chordata; class Amphibia; order Anura; family Ranidae; genus Pelophylax; species Pelophylax lessonae. Next base: position 10,231,248 of record NC_138768.1, on the reverse strand, counting down.
GAGGACAGAGGGTCAGCTCACACAGTATGCAAGAGCAAAGGAGGTGCCAAGTAGAACCCTGAAGAGTAGGGGTAAAGGAGGTGCCAAGCGGGGCCCTGAAGAGTGATTCACTATACAGTTTGCTTCTTAAATACTTCACTACAGTGGCAAGGTGAAGCAGCAGCCTTGCTGCACTCAACATAGTAAGAAGTCCTGAAATTGTGCACAGTTCATCCAGTTGGAGTATCCCACTCATCCCTTCTCCTATCCAAGTTCTAAAATAAAACCAACAAAAAAAACACATCCCCTGGACTGTTTTCTGACTGAGCCAAATACTTAAAATACTTTGAATTACTAAGTTGTTGCTATGGGTAACCCAGGGGAACCCGCTTCAAGCAGCTCACCAGGGAGTAGTGCTACATATACTTCTACAGATCACGTCACAGCTACTGGCAAACTACCCGACTCTTACATTTGTGTCACACCCACATTCACATTCTTGTTACACACAGTCATTACAGCATTATTTCTGGATACACAGCCTGTGGAATATCTTACCTTGTGCACTACGAATAGGCTCAGGTTTTAAGCTCCTCCCACTGGTAACACAATTTTGCCACGCCCAGGACTCACTGTGGAGCACCTCCTATTTATTCTCCTCTGGATACAGAAGGCTGAACTCCCCAGGAAATAGAATAACTTTGGCCTTGTACTGCCTGGAGCACATTGGAGGATCCCCTAGATCTGAGAGCGAGGCCAGAAATCTGCTTCATGATTGGACGCGATATGGATCCTTCCTCACCTGGAAATCCATGATATTACATACCTCCCAACTTTTGAACTTCAGAATGAGGAACACTTGAGAGTCCAATCATGGCTGATCATGATGTAAACACACTTGCCAGTTATCGGCATTCCTTTCCTCATGCTGTCACAGCTTGACGAGAGGAGAGAGACAGTAACCGGCTAGTGTGAAATGGGACTCTAGCGGCCGCCCCGATGGAAAGAGGGGTTCCGCCACCAGAGATGTTCTCTTCTCCCTAGTGGGAGGGATGGTGTAGAGTAGAGCAGGAACCGCTCTTGTCAGAGCTAGTGATTTAGCGATCCAAGCAGAAGAGCGAGAGAGCTGGAATAGCCTTTTCCCTCAAACATGAGATGAGACTCTATGTTGAGGGTAAGCAGGAACTGTTTATTGAACCCAATCACACACATTATATACACTATGAGGTCAGGTGAGTCTGATTACATTTTTTTATATGCAGATGGAAATGTATACAGAAACAGAATTAACCTGAACTAATTATCTAGCCATCTGGACAGAAATAATGTGGGCTCATTAACATTTAACAATGGGACAGACAGACTTAACAGAATCCACATCCCACCTCAATACACAGACAGTATTAGCAAATTCTACAATGTGTGGAAGACAAGTGGTTGAGCTGATGATATTAGCAATCTGCTATGAGTCTGACTGTTCAGTTGTTTGTTCGGCAGATGAATAAAGTGAACATAAAATGAAACGGAAGGAATAGAAGGCAATGTCCCAAGCTCATAGGAGAATGAAACAAAGGGGTTTACAATCCAGGGACAGGGACAGAGTGATCCGTCACAGGGACATCTGCACTGATAATCAGGGCACTGTTCATCAGTGTCCTGATGATCAGTGTAGCCACAACAGTGCCTAGTAGTGCTGCCTATCAGTGTCAACCAGTGCCCATCAATGCTGCCAATCAGTGCCTCCTCAGAGCGGCCTATCAGTGCCCACCAGTGCTGCCAAACAGTGCCTCCTCAGTGCAGCCTATTAGTGCTGCCAATCAGTGCCACCTATCAGCGCCCATTAGTGCTGCATATCAGCGCAGCCTCATCAGTGCAAGTCAAATGTTTATAACATACCTCAGATCTGCATGGCATATGCAGAGTGCTGTCCCTCCTCCCACTTGAGGTACAGGAAAGCATCACAGCCGGGGGGAGGCAGGTTCAGCCGCCCTGCACTATATGGGAGGAAGCCAGCCATGAGAGATGTCAGCTGCCAAATAGAGATGTGGACCCTAGACACACAGCACAAGCCAGGGGCAGATCTTGCCGATGCCCTCAGCTTGTGCATTCCTCCTGGGCAAGTCCCTAGATGGGCTTTGCTCTGGGACTCAGCCTGGATTCTCCGGGACTTACATAAAATCCTGGGATGTTCCCAGCAAAACACTCTTATTGCAATTTTTTTTTTACCAAAAATATGAAGCAGAAAACAAATTGGCCTAAAATGTTAAAAAATTTTGATTTTTAATTTTGTTTTTGAGTGTCATATAGCAGAATGAAAAATATTGTGTTTTTTCCAGGATTGTCGCTCTTTTTTTGTTTATAGCGCAAAAAAAAAAAAAAAAAAAAAAAAAAAAAAAAAATCGCACAGGTGATCAAATACCACCAAAAGAAAGCTGTATTTGTGGGAAAAAAAGGACGTCAATTTTATTTAGGTACAGCGTCACACGACCGTGCAATTGTCCGCTAAAGTAACGCAGTGCCGAATCGCAAAATAGGACCTGGTCAGGAAGGGGGAAAATCCTTCCGGTCTTAAAGTGGTTAAATACCTTATGTTCTTCAATGTCTACTGCACTCATTAGTGAATTGGGGATAATATATCAGTATTGGTATGAAACCATGCCTGAGAGCGGAAACCAAGGGATCAATATACAGAATATTTGCTGGACAAGTGTCACAAGCATTTACCCAACTGTAACAAATTCTGGTCAATTTTTAATTGACACAGTGATTTTTTATGATCTTCAGCTCCATCTAGTGGCCATAATGAGGTATTTCTTTCCTAAAATACCTCCATCTGTAAAAATAACACAATACAGAATCATGGCCACTAGATGGAGCCAATGATCATAGAATGTTCTTCAATGTCTACTGTACTCATCAGTGCATTGGGGGATAATATCTCAGTATTGGTATGAAATGCCTGACAGCGGAAACCAAGGGATCTATATACAGAATATTTATTGGACAAGTGGGACAAGCATTTACCGAGCTGTAATACACTTTGGTGATTTTTTAATTGACTCAGTGATTTCCTATGATCGTCAGCTCCATCTAGTGGCCATAATGATGTATTTTTCTTTCCTAAAATACCTCCATCTGTGAAAATAACACGATACAGAATCATGGCCACTAGATGGAGCCAATGATCATAGAATGTTCTTTAATGTCTACTGTACTCATCAGTGCATTGGGGATAATATCTCAGTATTGGTATGAAATGCCTGACAGCGGAAACCAAGGGATCTATATACAGAATATTTGTTGGACAAGTGGGACAAGCATTTACCCAGCTGTAACAAATTCTGGCCATTTTTTAATTGACACAGTGATTTCCTATGATCGTCAGCTCCATCTAGTGGCCATAATGAGGTTTTTTTTTCCTAAAATACCTCCATCTGTGAAAATAACACGATACAGAATTATGGCCACTAGATGGAGCAAATGATCATAGAAAATTAAAGTGTTTTTAACCCTAAAAGAATATTGGATCCTGTTACTTTAAAGAATGTTATACTGCTTGTGCTGTGTAATTTGGCCCCTTCTATCACCTGAAATACCTGGCTGATCCCGTCTGGCTATGTCCTCCCCTCTGTAAACTGACCACGGTATACCATGGCTGCTGAGCCCTGATACCGTGGTCAGTTTACATGCCTCCGTCATCCAAAGCTCTCATCTCTCCCTGACTTACAGCTCTTACCAGTGCGCCCCCCTCCTGCTGCTGAAATAATTGTAGAAAATACACACAATCTGTTCTATATAAAAAATATGCCCATTACTACCTGATTTCAGCACGCCGCTCGGCGCTCACATGACTCCTCGCTGCTCCCCTCCTCCCCAGCTGACGTCTCGGCTCTCTTCTCTCCTCCCGACTGACAGCATCGGGGGGACTCTCAGCCCCTGCCGCTGTCAGATCGGGAGAGTGAGCGCCGAGCAGCACTGTGAAATGAGGTACAAATGGGCATCTTTTTTTACAAAGAACATACACTGCAGCATAGGACACTTTATAACAGAGGGGATTGTGTGTAGTTTACAAAGTGGCCCGAACAACCACTTTACATGTCATGGCTATTCGATCAACTATTTTCTCTTTTTCATAATAGACCATCAAGTCTCTATACCACAAAAATTCACTCAGCCAAAGAAAAGGTTTTTTTTTTTTTTTTTCATTTGCTTTATTTGTACTCTTCCCCACGAGAGCTGTGATGTCCAGCAAAATTCATACAGAAGGCATTTCCCGCATTCACACCTCAAGGGTTGTGTGGGACCCCTGATGTACAGGAAGACAGGACTTCAGGAAAGTGGCTTCTCCCTCGCGTGAGATCTCTGATGTTTGTAAAGATTGGACTTCTGTGAAAAACATTTCCCACACACAGGACAGGAATACGGCTTCTCCCCGGTGTGGGACCTCTGATGTGTGAGAAGTAGTGATTTTCGTACAAAACCTTTCCCACACTCAGAACAGGAATACGGCTTGTTCCCCGAGTGAGACATTTGATGTGTGACAAGTTCTGATTTTTGTACAAAACATTTCCCGCACTCAGGACAGGAATACGGCTTCTCACCTGTGTGCAATCTCTGATGACTATTAAGGCTGGACTTATCTGAAAAACATTTCCCACACTCAGGACAGGAATACGGCTTTTCCCCTGTGTGAGATCTCTGATGTTTTCTAAGATGGGACTTCAGTGAAAAACATTTCCCGCACTCAGGACAGAAGAATGGCTTCTCACCTGTGTGATACCTCTGATGTGTAACAAGTCCTGATTTTATTGCAAAACATTTCCCACATTCAGAACAGGAATAAGGTTTTTCCCCTGTGTGCAATCTCTGATGTCGAGATAGATTGGACTTCCCTGAAAAACATTTCCCGCACTCACGACAGGAATATGGATTTTCACCTGTATGTGATATCTGATGTGTGACAAGTTGTAATTTGTGTAGAAAACATTTCCCACACTCAGGACAAGAATACGGCTTCTCACTCGCATGCAATCTTTGATGTCTGCAAAGATTGGACTTTGCAGAAAAACATTTCCCGCACTCAGGACAAGAATACGGCTTTTCCCCTGTCTTTTTTTCCGTGTGAGATCTCTGATGTAGGGAAAGATGGTACTTCTTTAAAAAACATTTCCCACACTGAGGACAGGAATGTGACTTCTCTCCTGTGTGAGATCTTTTATGCTCATTAAGATTGAATTCAAAATAGAAACACTTCCCGCACTCGTTACAGGGAAACCTCTTATCTGTTGGAAGGATTGCACCGTCCCTCACAGTCTGAGGTTCCTCAGGATAAGAGGAATACGATGGTCCATCTACACTGTGTGGTCCTGGATGGACATTTGAGATAGCCGGGTTTTCTCCTGGACTATACTGTGTGATGTCCTCATCTTCTACTTTACAGTCTGGAGACAAAGTGAGACAATCCTCTGAGGTTTTCTTCATCTTCCGTCCATCGACTAAAATAGAAATAAAAAGATTATTACTAGACATCAGCAGATTGGTTCCCCTAAACCAGGACTCCGCCCACATCAGGCAGCTTTGTCTCTGAGGATCTTACAATTCTACCCTCAAGGTAACTAGTAAATGGGTCCTCTGATCTCCTACCAGTTCATTTCTTTATTCATGGACCTTAGTCAGAGAGTGAGGAAACAACAAGAACTGTCTTTTATAGGAGTGACAGTGATGAGGGGATTATAGGCAAGTGTCCCCACCCCCTCTATCACTCATTGCCATCTTACCACTTGGTAGAAAATGGCCGTAACAAAAGAGAATCCATATTATGTGTATATATAGCAGTGGGTGGAGGGGAGAGAGCAGAAGTCAGGGGTATGTAATGTACAACATAGAGCATATAGTGCAGGGGTCAGGAGTATGTAATGTACAATATAGAGTATATAGTGCAGGGGTAAGGAGTATGTAATATACAACATAGAGAATATAGTGCAGGGGTCAGGAGCATATAATGTACAACAGAGTATATAGTGCAGGGGTCAGGAGTATGTAATGTACAACAAAGAGTATATACTGTAGTGCAGTAGTCAGGAGTATGTAATGTACAACATACAGTATATAGTGCAGGGGTCAGGAGTATGTAATGTACAATATAAATTATACAGTGTAAGGGTCAGGACTCATAATATTGGTATTCAGTAATCAGTGGAAGCTTAAATGTTTACTTGGGACAAGTTGCAGAGGTCCCACACCGCTGCCTCCCATCTCCTGAGACTGCACTCAGTGACTTGGGTCTGATACTATACAGACATATCCCTCCACCCGGCACAGCCAGCAAACAAAAAAGCAAGTAACCCTGAGAGAGATTTAGCTTAGAGCCAGGCATAGGGCAGAAGACTCAGCATACATGCCCCATGTGCCTAGGTCTAATAACGCTTATGCAAAAAAGTATAAGTTATTACCTGATAACTCCCTTTCCAGGAATCCTCCAGGACGGTCACATGAGAGAGATGGCTCCTCCTCCTACAGGAAACACAAGCACAGTTAAGTTTAAAAGGCCGCCCCACAGGCTGCCCCACAGTTGTAAAAAGATGAACTGGCCTGCTTAAGCGACTAGCTCAAACTATAATTCTAAGTATACAATTTATTAATAGGGTGGGGGTCCACCGTGCTGGAGGATTCCTGGAAAGGGAGTTATCAGGTAATAACTTATACTTTCCCAAGTTATCCTCCAGGACGGTCACATGAGACCCCAACGATGCATACCTAGGGTGGGACTACTGCCTGGAGCACTTTGCGACCGAAGGATAGATCCTGGGCAGAGACCAGGTCGACCCTGTAGTGTTTGACAAACGTCAGATCACTTGACCAGGTGGCTGCTTTGCAGATTTGCTCTGCTGAGGCCCCAGCCTTTTCTGCCCAAGATGTTATCGCCCAGGTGGAGTGTGCCTTGATACTGGCTGGTAAACTTTTGTTTTGCTCTGTGCCAATAGCCATTCTGATCCACCTGGCTATGGATGATTTTGAGGCCGCTTTCCCTTTCTGAGTGCCTCCAAAGAGTATAAATAAGTTAGCTGATTTCCTGATTTCTCTGGTGACTTCTATGTAGTGTAGGATACACCTCTTGACGTCCAGAGTAGCAAAAACCTCCTCCCCTGGTGAGGTTGGGTTTTGGCAGAATCATGGAAGGACTACTTCCTGTGTCCGATGAAATTCCGATGATACTTTCGGGAGGAAAAGAGGGTCCGTCCGTCCTTAATTTATCCGGAAAAATCTTTAAGAAAGGTTCCTTGATGGAAAGGGCCTGTAGGTCGCTCACCCTTCTGGCTGATGTAATTGCCACAAGAAATGCCGCTTTCAGAGTAAGATTCTTTAGATTGCATTCTTCTAAAGGCTCAAAAGGGGCTTTGGTGAGTGCCTGTAGTACTAGTGTTAGATCCCATGGGGCCAAGCTAAGGTCTTTGCTAGGCCTGGATCTTTGGATGGATTTAAAAAACCTCTTTACTAAAGGATCTTCTCCTATAGGTTTTTCCAGAAAGATTGACAGAGCTGCCGCCTGCACTTTAAGGGTGCTCACGGCCAGACCTTTGTCTACTCCGTCTAGGAAAAAATCCAGCACAGTGCTAATATCCCTTAGGTTCCTGTTGCTGGGCTCCATTTTAAATCTGTATGTCTTCCATATTTTGTTGTAAATCTTCCTGGTTACTGGTTTTCTGCTCTGGAGCAGTACTTTCGCGACTCTTGTAGATTGTCCTTTATTTAGTAGTATGCTCCGTTCAGGATCCATGCTGCTAGTTGTAGCGTCTGGCTGGAAGGGTGATGCGCTCCCTTTTGGGCCAGAAGATCTTCCTGGGCTGGTAGAATCCAGGGTTCTTCCTCCACCATTTTCCAGAGTGGAGTAAACCATGCTCGTTTTGGCCAGAAGGGTGCCACTAGATTACCCTTGTCTCCTCCAGATGGATTTTTCTGATTGTTCTTGGAATCAGTTGGATTGGGGGAAACGCATACGCCAGGCCGAAACTCCAGGGAAATGCTAGGGCATCTATGCCCAATGCGTCCCTTTCCTTGTGTAAGGAGAAGAACTTCCTCACTTTTCTGTTGCTTTCTGTGGCGAAAAGGTCCACCTCCGGTGCCCCCCACTTCTGTACCAGCTGGTTGAAAATCTGTTGATTTAATTCCCACTCCGCTGGGTCCAGGTGCTTCCGGCTCAGTAGATCTGCCAGCACATTTGTTGATCCCTTTATATGCACTGCTGAAAGGGATAAAAGGTTTGCTTCCGCCTCTGATAGAATGTTTTGCGCTATTCTCATCAGGTGATTTGAGCGTGTACCACCTTGGTGGTTGATGTAAGAGACTGTCGTAACATTGTCCGACTGAATTTGGACATGTTTCCCTTTTTGTTTCTTGTTGGAATCCTTTCAGAGCTTCTCTTACAGCCGCTAGCTCCCTCATATTTGAGGATACTTCTTCCCCAGATTGGCACCAGGTTCCCTGTCTCACCTGATGTCCTATGTGGGTTCCCCAGCCGAAAAGGCTTGCGTCCGTCGTTATCCTGACATGTACTGTGGGCATCCAGAATCTTCCTTGAGAGAGGGAGTCCTCCTTTAGCCACCAGGTTAGTGATCTTTTTACGGTTGGTGGAATTGATATTAGACCGTCCAGTTCTGAGGTCTTCCCATTCCAGTGACTCAGGAGATGTCTCTGAAGAGGTCTCATGTGTAGCTGAGCCCACTGTACTGCTGGGATGGCTGCTGACATGAGGCCCAGGACCACCATGGTGTCTCTTCTTGATATACGGTGTAGCTCTATCAAGCGCCTCGTAGCTTCTTTGAGCTTCACAATCTTGTTCTCTGGTAATAGGATTTTTTGTGTCACTGTGTTGATTCGATAACCCAGGAACACTGTCTCCTGTGAGGGGATTCTGTTGGATTTCTGGGCGTTGATCACCCACCCCAGTGATGTGAGGAAATCCTCTGTTGTTCGGAGATTTTCCAACGCTTCTGACTCTGATTTTCCGTATATCAGGAAGTCGTCTAGGTAGGGAATTATCTGGACCCCTCTTACTCGAAGGTCCTGGACTACCTCCGCCATAATCTTGGTAAAGATTCTGGGTGCCGAGGAGATTCCGAATGGGAGTGCCTGGAACTGGAATAGACGTATTTGTGACCCCAATCTGGTTGCGAACCTTAGGAACTTTTGATGCCTTAGGTGGATTGGCACATGTAAATAGGCATCTTGTAGATCTAGGGTCACCAGGAAAGCATCTTCGGGAAGTAGGGTTCTCACTGAGAAGATGGATTCCATCTTGAACCTCCTGTACCTTACTCTTCGGTTGAGGTCCTTGAGATTTAGGATTATGCAGTGTTTGCCTGATGGTTTTAGCCTTAAAAAGACTCTGGAAAAGAACCCTTCCCCTTGGTGTGATAAGGGTATTTCCTTTATTACCTCCTCTTGTAACAGGTTCGAGATGGATATTTCCCAGGCTTCTTTTGCTAGTGATGTTCTTGGTAGAGATGTTACCCGAAATTTGTGAGGGGGAGTTGTCACGAATTCTATCTTGTAACCTTCCTTGAGAATCTGTACTATAAAACGGTTCGTACAGAATTCTTCCCATTGGGGGGAGAAGAATCTCAGTTTTCCCCCTACCGGCCGTCTGGCGTCACTGGGGCTTGCTGACGTTGCTGCTATTATTGGGGAAGGGGTTGTTTGATCTACCCTTGCTCTTATTGTATACCCACTTCCTCTGGGTATTTGGTTTTCCTCCCTTGGATTGTGTATCGCCTCTTGGGCGGCGAAAAAATCTCTTCTGTTTCTCCTTCTTTTTGGCGCAGAATCCTTTTGACTTGTCCGCCGATCTTTCTAGAACCTTATCCAGTTCTTGGCCAAAAAGTAGCTTCCCATCAAAAGGGACACTGCACAGCTTATTTCTGGATGCGTAGTCTCCTTCCCATGTTTTGAGCCAGAGGGCTCTTCTGGCTGAGTTTACCAGACCTGTGGTTCGGGCTGCTATCCGTACACCTTCTGCCGCTGCATCTGCCATATAGGCCACCCCTTTCTCTATCAAGAGGAGGGAATCCTGTGCCTCTTCGCTACCTGGGACCTTTTCCAGCTGTCCCCTTAGCTGTTCCAGCCAGAAGGACACGTTCCTAGCCACGCAGGTATTTGCCATATTTGGCTGAAAAGATGCCGCCCCCGCCTCGTAAGCCCTCCGGAGTGTCACATCGATCTTCTTATGCATCGGATCTTTTAAATGGCCCATGTCTTCAAAAGACAAGTCCGACTTTTTGACACTTTGGCTAGAGGCGCGTCAATTTTTGGGCATTTGGACCAAACACCTACAGATTCATCAAAGGGGAATCTCTTTTTCACTGCTTTAGGGAAGAAAAGCTTGTTTTCGGGACATTCCCACTCCTTGATGATCCCTTTCAGGGATTGGTGGACCGGAAAGGTACGTGTCTTCGGAACCTGTAGGCCTCTATATAGTCGGTCTCTCACCGATCTTGGTTCTTCCTCTTCTTGTAAGTCTTCTGTTACATATATTGCTTTCAGTAGTTCTTCCGTCTCTTCTGTTGGAAATAGGTGTCTGGTCACTTTTTCCTGTACCTCACTGTCATGCTCTTCTGAGTCTGAGCTGTCTCCTCCCAGGAGTTCCCCTTCCTCATCCTGGGAGTCTGATTCCGAGGATTCTTCCATTAGCCAGGTGACCGTTTGGATCCTTGCCGTTTTTGTGCGATATCCTGACGTGGATGGTTGGTCTGCTCTTTTCATCTCTTCTATGGATGACTGTAGCGATTTCAGAGTGGACGTGACTTCTTTTTTGAAATCAAGGAAGTCCTTCCCTAGTGGCTTGGATTCTTCATTGATTACTTTCTTAATGCATCTTTGGCACAATAGTTTATCTGAATCCGTTGGCATTTTTGTCCCGCAGGTGCGGCAGTGCTTTTTCTTTGGTTTAACCGAAGTGTCTGTAGTTTCTGCGGGTTTGGGCTGTAGACAGAGAGAGAAACAGAGACACATATCTAGTTATCTCACGTCTAAGGGGTATGCATATACCCTCCCCCTATTACCCCCCCCCCCTAATTCCCCTGACCCCCCCAAATTCTCCCCCTTTTTTCCCCCCTGACCCCCCTTTTTGAGAGGCCACAGGAAAAGGGCACAAAAGAAATTTTTTTTTTGGGGGGGGGGGGGGCGTTGTTGGGGAAAGGGGAGCCCCCTTTCCCTCTTCTTCCCTCCACTTACCATACTCGGGCTGGGGCCACACACCACAGCCTCTGGTAACAGGGACTGGTCCTCCCCCATTAGGACCACCTGGAGGGAAGGAGCCTTGCAGCAGGTGAAACGTAGCCAAGCCGATCTCCTGTGAACTGGCGCCATTTATATTTAAATTTCCCGCCAGAGCTTCTGACGCTGTTCCGGCGCTCTTTGCCCACATCCAATATGGCCGCCGCCCCACTTCCCGTGGCGGCGCCATATTGGCTACGTTACTTCCGCCGCGCCAGCGGCGACGCTGGCTGTCACAGCACACGCTGGAAACTCCACCGGGAGCCCAGCGTGGAGATGACCCTTCCGAGGGGAAATGGCGAGCGGCTCAGCAAGGCCTCCGGCTGGCCGCCATGGTCCCCTCTCGGTCTGCTATACCTCGGTCCCCCTGGAGTAAGGTAAGCGTTTTTGGGCAGGATACTGGGTATTACCTGCTTAGGTCTCCAGCCTCGCTTCTGCCCTCTAAAAGAGAGAGAGGAGGGGGTATCTTCTGAAGCCTCACGACTCCCTCCTCTCCCGTGGACGTCCTCTTCCCTTGCCCCTATTGCTGGCACCAGCCCGCCAGATACCCTTATCGGCTCAGGCAGGTGAAGGGAAGAGGTATCCCAGGACGCCTGCCCAGGATAGGGAATAATAAAAAAACAAACAGGGGATGTTCAGGACCATGCTTGTGTAAGCAGGACAGGAAACAAAAGAACTGTGGGGCAGCCTGTGGGGCGGCCTTTTAAACTTAACTGTGCTTGTGTTTCCTGTAGGAGGAGGAGCCATCTCTCTCATGTGACCGTCCTGGAGGATGACTACATTTTTCTGCCAGCTGAACCCCAGAATCTCCATAAGTCCAGTCTAGAAACATAAATGGTGTCTGCAGCACAGAGAAGGAAGATTATCCAAGAGAAAAACAGGACAAGAAACACATCTCAGGAAAGTGACCAGGGGACTACAGACTGATATCACCCAGTCCTTGCCCTACTCTGGACCAATCAGTGAGCAGTATGGGTGGAGGAATGTATTTAGTGATAATGACCCACCTGTGCTGATCTCTGTAGGAGTGTCCTCTTCTACTTTAATTGTCCCCGTTATTCCATCCTCCTCCATAGACAGCTGATCATCCCTCACATATCTCTCTTCTTCTTCTGCTTTAACCTCAACTTTTATATCTATCAGACCTTCACCCTAAACCAAAAAAAAATACAATTTAATTAGTAAAATATAAGCTCACATAAAGATCCACACATTATCTCCACAAGCCCATGTTCTAGAAACTCTTTCCCACCAACCTTGTAACAGTGAGGGATGGTGTGATCTTCCTGTGTGGAATCCCGGGAATACAGAGGACGGGGAATTCTCTCTGGTGGGTTCCTGGTATTAGGTGGCTCCAGCATATCCTTGTGTCCTTCTAAAAACTCCTCCATCAATCCATACTCCTCATCCTCCTCTTTATACTCTTCTTTAACATCAATATTATAATCTTTGAGATTTCCACTCTGAGTATATTATAAAAATGACATCAATTGTAACAATGCAGGTAATGTACAGATCCTAATGATACTATCAGTGATTGCTCCTCATCTACCTGATGATGGTGAGGGATGGTGTGATCTTCCTGTGTGGAATCCCGGGAATACAGAGGATGGGGACATCTCTCTGGTGGCTTTCTGTAGCTGGATGACTCCACCATGGTGTCCTGGTACAGATCTTTGTGTTCTTTTGGAAACTCTGATTTCTCCATCACCCCATCCTCATCATCCTCCTCTTTTATCTCTTCTTTAACTTCAACTTTAGAATCTCTCAGGTTTCCACTCTAAATATTTAATAAAAAGGACATGAATGGTAACAATGCAGATAATGTACAGATCCTAAATATCCTATCAGTGATTGTTACCCATCTACCTGATGATGGTGGGGGATGGTGTGACCTTCCTGTGTGGAATCTCGGGAATACAGAGGACGGGGACATCTCTCTGGTGGGTTCCCATTACTGGATCCATCTGTAGGAAACACACACACTGACTGAATACATTGTTTCTATGTGTTTATCAGATGATGGGGGATCTAGGTGGACCCTCCGTACTGCTCTCTCCTTTACAATAAAGTCTCCTCTTACCCGGTGATGTGAGGGGCGGCTGATTCTCCATCATGACGTCCTTGTAGAGATCCTTGTGTCCTTCTAAATACTCCCACTCCTCCATGGAGAAATAGACAGTGACATCCTGACACCTTATAGGAACCTGACACACACAATGATACAGTCACCATCCAGACAAATCCATTGTCTGTTACTGGATAATGTCCCAGAATTCCCATCTGGGGATTTCTGGAATCTTCTTTATATTTCTCTATTCTACCAGGTAAATGTGTATATAGACCGCTCTGCCAAAAATGTGAATCAAGATTATAAAATATAACTAATATCCCATGTATCAAAAATTCAAATAACAGTTGCTTGAAAAACAAAAGGAAGGGGAACAGGTGCTGGTGCCATTAGTAACAAATAAACAGGTGACCACTTCCAGGTGACCCCCAACATGGATCTACACCAGTGTTTCTCAACTCCGGTCCTCAGGGCACACTAACAGGCCAGGTTTGCAAGAAAAATTAAATGCATCACAGGTGATATAATTTGCTGCTCAGTGATTGCAGTATTCTAGTCTGCATCTCCCCAAGGTAATACCTAAAATCTGGCCTGTTAGTGTGCCCTGAGGACCGGAGTTGAGAAACACTGATCTACACTCACCACAATGAATGGACCTTCTATTACTAGATACGTCTCACTGCACTTTTTTGTTGGACCCATTGTGTATCTTGTCACCAACGTGACCATTCTAATGTCATACACCGCCACTCCCTCCCACACTAATAAAAGTGCTATAATCGGTAAGATTAATAGGGTGAGAGTGTCATTGGTGGGAAAGGTGACGAATCTCGAAAATGAAGAGAATGTTCCAGCCCCGTGTGTAAATGTTCTGAGCCTGAAGGGGTTAATCTAGGTTTCCACACTATATATGTGTGTATCATCATCTGCTGGAGATAAAAGAAGTCACAGTGACTATGGAGGAAGAGGACGGACATGACGGGGGGGGGGGGGGGGGCGGTTACTGGGTGTAAATAGAAAATAAGATCTTATTACCTCCTCTGCTGCCACTTCCACCAACGTCTCTTCTCGCTACCTCTTCCTTACTCACCTCTTACCCGGAACTTCCTGTCTGTACCCGACATCACTTCCTGTCTGTCTTCCATAGAGACCTCCTATCTTTCTTCCATAGAGATTTCCTGCCTGGGTAGAAGTGAGATCACCATCTTGTGGAGCTCAGAGGAACTGCAGCCCCGAGAAACATCTGGTAGTGTGAACACAGCCTTGTGCTGTGTGTGTATGTACTGTATATCCTTATAGATGGGGTCATCTCCACTCCCACCAAGGGGGATAGAAATATATTACTGCCTAGTTTAGCCCAAACCAACTATATACATATGATTTTTTTTTTTACTGTGCATTCTTCTTTATAACATCTCGGGTATGATAAAGTTTGAAACACAAAATCTAATTAAATAAAATAAGTATGTATGTATATATATATATATATATATATATATACACACACACACATATACATGTGTAGCGCTATTTTGATCACTCTTGGCGGCTACTGGGGTTTGATGACACCACCTGTGTAGTATTTAGGAGCAGATTATGTAATCTGTGTGATTAGAACAGGATTTATAGTAAGCGCCAGTACCTCCACTCAATCAGGGCTTGTGATTAGCAAGTGAAATCCCAAATGAGAAAACATATCCATATAAACAGTAATCCACACAGCATGGTGTTTAAATGTCCATGTATTGAAGAAATAACATTCAGTGAACCATACAACATAAGGTATTTTCCTCATAGGAACATGAAATCATTAGCAGTGTCTCTGTGTGTCTCAGTGAGGGGATGTTACAGTACTTACAGTCTGTTCTTTCAGCAGGAAATTTCTGTGTCTCCTCATGTGTACTCTTTTGTCCAGTCTCACCCAGAAATCCTTGCTCTGCCTTTTTTGATGACCTCATCCTTCTTGCAGAGAGAGAAAGAAAGCACAGCAGCCATATTGACAAAGGGCAAAACAAACACTGCATAACAGGAATACACACTTGAAAGATGGGCAAAGAACTTATCACATCACTACACATATAATATATATATATATATATATATATATATATATATATATATATATATATATACACACACACATATAAATATATATGTATACATATATTATATATATATACTGTATATATATATATGTGCGTGTATATATATATATATATATATATATATATATATATATATATATATATGTATATACAGTGTGTATATATATATATATATATATATGTATATACAATATATATATATATATATATATATTATATATATACATACATTTACACGTATATAACATATATATATATATATATACATAAAAAGTACAGTAAAACTGCAGGAAAGGGCACTGGGGGGCAAACTAATGTGAATTTTTTATTTTGTAATGTATCAGTGTGTTTGGTGTGTTTAACTATTTGAATTTGCCGCCGGTTCCACCCCCCTGCGAGCGTCATGTCGCAGGAGACGGAACCCGGGGCTCACAGCATCGGAAGGAAGATCCGGCCGCCGCACACCGCCGGGATACATCGCTGGATCCCGAGGACAAGGTGAGTGAAAGGTAATACCCCTTGGTAGGTATATTTCTGCCGGCCAGTCTCCCTTCAATCTGCAAAGAATATACGAGCGCTCGGAAATACAACATCTAGACAGGTTAGTCTTTCAATGGTGTATTCAAATATATTTATCCTGATGACAGCTTATATACAGTACAAAAAGGGGGTGTAACAATTAGTCTTCCCAGACCACTAAAAATACGTCATACAATTACTTCATCATGCATAGAAAGCAGGAAAGGTGTTCACATAAGAACAGACAAAGAATGTTTACATTCAGGAAGCAGCCCAGGAAAGACCGATTCTGAAATAATACAGACTAGGAAACAAAATAAGCTTCTCGCAGTAAAACACAATGGGAGGAAACTGAAAATCAAAAACAATTGAAGGAAGCTCATAGCTTTGAGAATCAGCATCCTATAGAAAACCTAAAGCTTTTAAAATAGTTAGTTCATAAAGGGGGCCTCTGGATAATTGAATTTAAGCATGGCTAAATTAATATGAATTATATCAGTGAGTACCCTCTCTTCCAGGATCCAGCGATCTTCCTAGCGGTACCCCGAGTGTGGCTCGGGGTTTCCGCTTTGGCACTGAAATTTAACCCTGAGCCACACTCGGGAATAACGCTAGAAAGGTTAAAGGACCAATATACAGATGTTTGGTGTTGTTTTGTTTGGGTTTGAACTGAACCCATGTTTGTACTGTATTTGTCTTGTTTGGGGGTCAGAGAACGACTGAACTGAATGGATATTCAGCCAAGATGACCTCCAGCTGCAGTGTGACTACCAATGCTAAATGTGGCAGCTTCCCGCTTCAGTGAGTGAAGTTTTTAGTATTTTCTTGTAATAAAAGGGGATTCCCCTTTCTCTCCTCCCTGAGTGTGTAGGAAGAGGCGGAGCTCCTGCTGGAACAGGAGGAGGAAGCCGAGTCTAGGAGGGAGACTGACAGAAAGTGCAGCAGACTTGCAGGAGTGAGCGAGGAGGATCCAGTTCCTTTGCCATCGGAGGTGAGGAGAGTGTGAAGGATGTTTGTGACTCCGGTAGATGAAAAGCTGGGAGTCATATTGCTCTGGTGAGTGGGGAAGCACTACTAAGGGGGCGCCCTCAACATCACGTGTGTAAGAGGTGGAAGAAGGCGTGGCTACACTACAGCTGGCACAGTTTGGAGCACGGGGGAACTTTTACACCTCATCAACTTTTCATTCATTTGTGGACTTTTTTTTTAACAAATAAGTTCATTAAAGTAGATACAAAGTGGAAGCAGAGGACTTGCAGAGAACACAATACAAAATATTGTATGTGTAGCACTACTCCCATGGGAGCTGCTGGATGCGGGTTCCTCTTGGTTACTCATAGCAACAATTTGGTAATTCAAGATACTCTAAGTGCATGGCTCAGTCAGAAAACAGTCCAGGGGATTTGGTTTTGTTGTTTTTATTGAGAACTGGGATAGGAGAAGGGATGAGTGGGATACTCCAACTGGATGAACTATGCACAATTTCAGGACTTCTAACTTTAGTTGAATGTGACAAGGTGGCTGCTTCACCTTGCCACTGTAGTGAAGTAGATAATAAGCGAACTGTAAAGTGAATCGCTCTTCAGGGCCCCTCTTGGCACCCCCTTTACCCCTACTCTTCAGGGTTCTACTTGGCACCCCCTTTACTCTGACATACTGTGTGAGCTGTTATCCTCTTGACTTCACTGGAGTGGCCGCCCCTTCCTTGGCAGACCCCTTGGCAAGCCCCCTGGTACTCACGGACACTGTTTTTCCCAGATGACTCTGCCAGTCAGCTTCACAGGATCCTTTAGGCTCAACTCCACACCTGGCTCACTAGGCCGACTGCCTGTGACCACCTTCCTCAGACAGCAGGAGGAGAGACAGCCGTCACCTTCCTCCTGCGACTCTGCTTCCTACCAAAGACGCCCTGTCACACGTCCCCGTTTGCCACTGGCTAGGTTTCCTCCACTGTCCAACAGGCTCCCCTATTGGATACAGTGGGTACACTCCCTCAGACCAAGTGACTCACACCTGGACACATGTAACAGGCAAAACTTACAGATCAGGCTCCTCTGATAAGCAGATGGAGCATAACAATGCTTTTTCCTAGCATCTATCTAGGATGGTGCTACATCCACCCCCCACCAAAAATGAGCCACGTCCCATTAGCTCTGCGGCAGCCGCCCCCTACAAAAATCCTACAAAATTTAGGAGTATCTCACAAACCTGGAAAGGCGGAAAAGAGAAGAACGAATATACAAGAATAAATTAGGTGAAAAAAATATATGTTTCTCTGCTATACAATATAATACATTATGAGTGCATGGATAGACAATGCAACCCCCACCAAACAAATCCTGTTTTGGTGAGTGATTTACATACATAGCATCCTGATTAACTGACACTAGAACTCTATACAACCTGAAAAATAAGAAGGAAAAGTTAGGCAATTACACAGGTACATCTTTTCCAGGTTTTAAATCCTAACTCGGGATGATGAGAAGAGCCTTCCCGCAGGGGTAGTCTTCTCATTCAACATCTCTATCTAAACGATCCGTCTCTCTGGCAGTCTTGACACGGCGATCAGTCCACTCCTCCAAGGTGGTTGATGTCTTCTTGGTTTCCCAACTCCTTCTGCAAGGATAGAAGGGGAATAATGGGAAAAAGGGGGAACACACGCCCCAACAACAACTGAACTTGAGGAAAACACAGACCTTTTGTTGTCTGGTTTCGATCCAGCCTCACTTGAAAATTTTCCTTGCTCTCCTTTAGATGTAGAAATCAGGATGAGGAATCCTCACTAGTTTTCCATTGTCAACTCGGATTCGGATTGACCAGGCCTGGCCAGATCCATCTGGGTGGCGGACCTCCACTTGGTCCAGGTAGATAGAAAGTTTTTCCATAAGTCCACTCTGGATGAGTTTCTGTATGGTTTGGGGACAAACAGGAAGTCCCATATGGCTTTGTTACACCAGGATTCCCTCTTGGCTTCAGTTTCGAGCATGACCTCCCGTGGAGCATAGGGGTAATCGCAGGGCCGGTGCTTCCACTAGGCAAACTAGGCAGCCGCCTAGGGCGCATTACCACTTAGGGGCGCAGCCACGAGTCAGCATTCTCTCTCCATCACGAATGATCCTTGGGAGCTGAGGGGAGGTGCGGCAGTGGGGGAGGAAGAAGGGACAGAGGAAGATGCCAGGTGTCTGGGGCAATGGTGGAACTACCAGGTCCTGGATTTCCACCATTGTTGTGGGGGCCCCAAGAGGCAGGAAGGGAGCCCACCGGAGTGCTGCCTGCATAATGATCCTCTTCATCTGGAGCTGAGCGGCCTAAACCCTGGGCAGGACGTGATTCTCTACACTGAGCTGGTGGGCAGCTGTTCATTTCCCTGGGTCAGTATTAAGCAGGGAGCGGAGGAGAGCTGAACCTGAGCCGGAGCTCGGCACTGGAGGGCGGCACCTTTACTGGAGCAGAAGCGACGAGGTACCGGAATGGTCTGAGGAGGTTGGAGATGAAGGATGTGCAGAGCTCTCTGACTGCTGCTTCTCCCTCCACCAGGAGCCATTTGGAGCTGTGGTGAGCACTGTGGTCCAGGAGAAGAGCGTCCTGGGAGAAGGAATTTAGCAGGATCACAATGAAGGGGGGCAGAGTGCAGGCCACTCTCTTCATACTGCCGAGTGAGTGTCCCCAGAACGGGGGATCAGGCTCCCTGGGTGTGACATGGAGGATCCCTGGTGTGAAAGAGAATTGGGGTCACCAGGTGTGCCATGGGGAATCAGAGTCATAAAGGTATGACATGGGGGATAGGGGTCACGAGTGTAACAGGGGTTCGGGGTCACCAGGTGTGCAATGAGGAATTGTGATCCCTTGGCAT
Source organism: Pelophylax lessonae (assembly GCF_965119305.1). Classification (NCBI taxonomy): domain Eukaryota; kingdom Metazoa; phylum Chordata; class Amphibia; order Anura; family Ranidae; genus Pelophylax; species Pelophylax lessonae. The sequence continues at coordinate 10,211,450 of NC_138768.1, read as the reverse complement.
GCCATGGTGGATTGAGGTCTCTAGGTGTGACATGGAGGAACATCATGGTCCCCAGGTGTGACATGGATGAACATCAGGGTCCCCAGGTGTGACATGGAAAAACATCAGGGTCTCCGGGTATGACATGGAGGAGCATCAGGGGCCCCTGGTGTGACATAGAGGAACATTGGGGTCACTGGATATGACAGCACAACATGGAGGAGGAACATAGGGGTCCCTGAGTGTGACATGGAGGAACATCGGGGTCAGTGGGTATGACAGTACGGCGTGGAGGAATATTGAGGTCCCAGAATGTGACATGGGAAAACATTAGGGTCCCTGGGTGTGACATAGGGGGACATCAGGGTCCCCGGGTGTGACATGGAGGAATATGGGGGTCACTGGGTATGAAAGAATTACATGGAGGAACCATCAGATCAGGGTCACTGAATATGACATAGAGGAGTTTTTAAACCCTTCCTTTTTTGTTTTATTTTTTTTTGGGGGGGGGGGGCGAGTAGCTGGTCTTGCCTAGGGCGTAAAATAGTCTAGCACCGGCCCTGGGTAATCGTACCCATACTCCAACGCCCCTTTCTTTTGCAACCACCACTGCATCCTGGAAAATTTGGGAAGGGTTTTCCGGTTCCCTCTCCCAGCTGGAGAAAACGGGGCCACTTCTCGCCTCATGAGAGAGCCGTAGGCCTCATTCTGGTCCTGAGCCCGGGCATAGTTCTTGGGTGGGGTTAGGTCTGGGACCCGACTGACATAGGCCTCACAGAACCCCAGACTCTTGGGGCGTCTCTTCATCTGGCATTTCAGGCATGTTAAGACTGGGTGGACTACTCTACTCTTCAGACCCCCAGTCCCATTCAGACCCCTCCTAAGACTCCAAACATCTATTCCTTCTTCCAATGACCCGAACGGATTCTGGAAACTAGGAGACCCCACATTGATGACCCTGGCTTCTTCCTCGCTTCTCACACTCACTTTAGCAGCCCTGGTCACCGCTGGCCATCTTTTCTCCTCTAACTGTATGGGAGCAGACTTGGTTTCTGCTGCTGCAGTCTTCAATGCACCAGGTGGCTACACCCCGGCCCGCACTACCTGCATGCATCCTGGTTCGGACATTTGGGTCTCCTTCCATGTGCAGGCTGGACCACTGACAGGCTGCATGGTCTCCAGCTGCATCATCAGTCTCAGCACTCCTCTCCTTTGACCCAGGAGAGGCCCTGATTCCACAGCCGACAAGGTAAGAGTGACCCCGGTATCCCATGTCACACACAACTTCTTGGGCCGACCTTCACTCCTCTCTGCCCGCAGCAGCAGATGGCCACAATGCCCGCAATGGCTCCAAGCTTGCACCCGCATGGTCACACTCAAACACTGGGGACATACCAGGCCCAAATGCTCCATGCCTCCTCCGGTGCATAACACCAGTCTTTGGTTGGGCACCATCCTCACCCCTGTATCCCACAGGGTGGACGTCTTCGGCTCTCTGGTCTGCTCCCCAGTCTGCCCGGCAGGTTCTCCGCCAGCATGTGGGCTTGTTGCTGATGCACTCTGAATTGCTCTGGTACTCGGCATCTTGCTCCTCCACACACGTGTATCCCTCTCAGCCTCACCCGTAGTAATTTATAGACTTCCCTCCCCACTCTCCATTGGCTGTGCGTGAGCAGTGTCTCCACCCACATCTCCATATTGGCGGTGGCTCCTCCTGCTAGGCAGAACTTTTCAGTGCTCTTTCCTGCGTGGTACAGTAACCCCTCCAATGCTGCTCTCTCTCAACTCAGTCTGCATGGAAATCACTGTAAAGCAGGCCGTGCCTCTCAGCTTGCACGCATCCACTCTTCTTGCTTGTAACAGGGCTCCAACTGCGCCTCCATCACTCTGAGCCAGCTTACCCTCTTTGCTAGTCCAGAGAATTGTCCCGCTGTCGTATGCACGGCCAACTTTTCTCTTCCGAGCACATGTACAAGCAAGGCCCGTCACCATACTGTCTCTGAAAAATGTCCCACTGTCATCATATGCGTGGCCAACAGATTTCTTCACAGTATCCACACTGCCACGATATTGCACCATTTACTGTTAAGCAGACACAGTCCATATTCACAGAAAGATGCATTTCTCCTGCCTTTCAGCACATCATGGGAGTTAACAGCTTATGATTCAGACAGAAACGTTTCAGCACTTGAATGTACAGATTGCGATTCTGATAGGAATCTTTCCGTTGCTATAAGCAACTAGTAGCGTGAAATTTTCTCTTCATCCCACTCTCCCTATCTCCTGTAGAGCAGTCCTCACACTTGTCTTGAGCATTAGAACATAGTCTCTGAAGCAAAAATTACATTTTTGAAAATGTTCTTCGGTCGTTGCCATTAGCAACTGGGCCGGTAACCCAGGGCGACATCCCGGACGAGCCCCCAAATGTAGCACTACTCCCATGGGAGCTGCTGGATGTGGGTTCCCCTGGGTTATCCATAGCAACAGCTTGGTAATTCAAGATACTCTGAGAGGAGAAGGGATGAGTGGGATACTCTAACTGGATGAACTATGCACAATTTTGGGACTTCTAACTTTAGTTGAATGTGGCAAGGCCACTGCTTCACATTGCCACTGTAGTGAAGTAGGTAATAAGGGAACTGTAAAGTAAATCACTCTTCAGGGCCCCACTTGGCACCCCCTTTACCCCTACTTTTCAGGGTTCTACTTTGCACCCCCTTTACTCTGACATACTGTGTGAGCTGACCTGTTATCCTCCTAATTTCACTGGAGTAGTCCCCCTTCCTGGGCAGATCCCTTGGCAAGTCCCCTGGTACTCAAAGACACTGTTTTTCCCAGATGACTCTGCCAGCAGCTCCACTGTCAGCTTTACAGGATCCTTTAGGCTCAACTCCACACCTGGCTCACTAGGCCGATTGCCTGTGACCACCTTCCTCAGACAACAGAAGAGACAGCCGTAACCTTCCTCCCTTCCACCCTGTCACATGTGTCCTCAGTTTTTATGGTCAATACCAAAATGCACTGCAAGTGTGCCCTCCCACTGGGACTGCCACAAAAGCCTGTTTTCCACTGGCTGGGTTTCCTCCAATGTCCAACAGGCTCCCCTATTGGATACAGTGGGGACACTCCCTCAGACCAAGTGACTCAAACCTGGACACATGCAACAGGCATAACTAAGAGATCAGGCTCCCCTGATATGCAAATGGAGCATAACAATGCTTTTATTCTAGCACCTACCTAGGAGGGTGCTACATATGATTACACAAATTTGCACAGATTTTTACTTTATTTATTTGAGAAAGCAAACAGTATAAGATTTACCACTTGCCCACCGGGCACCTATACCCCTTCCTAACCAATTTCTAGCTTTTAGCGCTCCCACACTTTGAATGACAATTACTCAGTCATGCAACACCGTACACATATAACATTTTTGTCTTTTTTAACACACAAATAGAGCTTTCTGTTGATGGTATTTAATCACCGCTGGGTTTTTATTTTTTTGCACTATAAATAAAAAAAAACCCGACAGTTTTGTAAAGAAAATTGATTTTTCTTCATTTCTGTTATAAAGTTTTGCAAATTAGTAATTTTTCTTCATACCTTTTGGCCAAAATGTATACTTCTACATATCTTTGGTAAAAAAAAATAACCCAAATCAGTGCATATTATTTGGTCTTTGTGAAAGTTAGGGCTCTTTCAGACAGTCCGCTCCGACGGGGGACTCCGTTTATCTCAGCAGGGGATTGATCCGCCGATCCCACGCTGAGCAGGAGAATGACAACTGTTCTCCGCGCTGTGTGCGGAGACACAGCTGTCAGAGTCCCATACATCTCTATGGGGGAATCGGATGGGAACGGACCGTCGGTCCGTTCTCATCCGATCCGACCCGCTGGAAGGACGGAAAATAGGGTTTCCATCCGTCCAGATTTGACGGATCGGATGTCAGCGGACATGTCTCCGCTGACATCGGATGCCCCATAGAGATGCATGGAGGGACCGTTCAGATCCGCCAAAAAAAAAAAAAACGGACAGGTGGATCTGAACGGTCCGCCTGTGTGAAAGGGGCCTTATAGAGTCTACAAGCTATGGTGCCAATCATTGAAAATTGATCACACCTGATGACTGACAGCCCATCTGATTTCTTGAGACACTAATAAGCCAGGAAAGTACCAATTCCCCCCAAATTACCCCTTTTTGGAAAGTAGATGTAGCACTACTCCTGTGAGAGCTGCTGGTTACGGGTTCCCCTGGGTTACCCATAGCAACAACTTGACAATATAGCATATTCTAAGGCTCAGTCAGAAAACAGTCCTGGGGTTTTTTGTTGTTGTTTTATTGGAGAACTTGGATAGGAGAAGGGATGAGTGGGATACTCCAACTGAACAACTATGCACAATATCTGGGACTTCTGAGCATAGCTGAATGCGGCAAGGCCGCTGCTTCACCTTTCCACTATAGTGAAGTAGAATTTAGCGAACTGTACTGCACTGTGAATCACTCTTCAGGGTCCTACTTGGCACCCCCTCTGTCCCTGCTCTTCAGGGTTCTACACGGCACCCCCTTTACTCTGACACACTGTGTAAGCTGACTCCTTTATCCTCTGACTTCACTGGAGTCCTAGACAGACCCTTTGGCAAGTCCCCTGGTACTCACAGACACTGTTTTTCCCAGAAGACTCTGCCAGCAGTTCCACTGTCAGCTTTACAGGATCCTCTGCAGCTCAGCTCCACACTTGGTTCACTAAGCCAACTGCCTATGACCACTGTCCTCATACAGCAGGAGGAGAGACAGCCGTCAGCCTCCTCCTGGGACTCTGCTTCCCGATAAAAGATGCCCTGTCACATGTCCCCTCAGCTTTTATGAGCAATCCCAGGATGCAGTGCATGAGTGCCCTCCCACTGGGACTGTCACAAAAGCCTATGTGTCACTGGCTGGGTTTCCTCCACTGTCCAATAAGCTCCCTCATTGGATGCAGTGGGGACATTCCCTCAGACCCAGTGAATCACACCTGGAAACATGTGACAGGCTCCCCTGATAAGCAGAAGGAGCATAAGATGCTTTGAACCTAGCACCTACCTAGGAGGGTGTTACATAGACATCCTAAAGTATTTAGTGTGTCGCAAGTGCACTAATACGGCTACAATGACCTCAAGCATAAAGTATTTAGTAAGAGGCATGGTGAGTTTTTTGAAGTTATAATTTTTTCCCACAATTCTTTGCAAAATAAAGAGCACCAGGACAATGGAAACGCCCACAAAATTACCCCATTTTAGAAAGCAATCACCCCAATGTATATTCTAGGAGGCATAATGAGTCTTTTGACTCACGTCATTTTTTTCCACAAGTTTTTGAAAAATGTGGAAAGAAAATTTTAATGCCCTTTATTTTTAAATTTTACGGCACTGACAGTCGCTGGTGAGGATCCACTGATGATGAGGGTGATACAGCATGTAAGCAGAGGAGACAGAAACCCCACAGCAGCGCAAGCCGAACCAGTCATGACGCCGGTTTGTTGAAAAATGATCGCTCCGTCGATTACGTGGTAAAGGGCCACTGTGTAAGATCAATGAAGTAGGTGTAAAGTGGAAGCAGTAGATCTGCAGTGAATATTATTTTGAGCCCCTAGCACTTTATATATGAATGTATCCACATATTTTAGTGTATTTGTGATCATTTATGGACAGCGCTGTGATAATGCTTTTCTAGTTGATAAAGGGAATACTTACCTATGTTACAGCAGCAGTCCGGTAGATGTTATTTTTGTAGGTATTTGAGTTGTTACACATAGCGCGGGTTTTTTTCCATTTATATTGGTGACATAATTGCCCAAATCTGGGGATCAGGAGCCATTTCCACCCTTTACTCTCGGCTGGGGTTCTTTGTATCCATATAACAGATGTTCTACATTACTAAATCTTCCATTTTACTGCAAAATCAAAGGTGCCAAAATGTCTCCCCCCGAGCAGTAATATATTTCTATCCCTCTCGGTGGGAGTGGAGATGACCCATCTATAAGGATATACAGTACATACACACACAGCACAAGGCCGTGTTCACACTATAACAAGATGTTTCTCGGGGCTGCAGTTCCTCTGAGCTCCACAAGGTGGTGATCTCACTTCTACCCAGTTGTGATCTCACTTCTACCCAGACAGGAAGTCTCTATGGTAGACAGGAAGTGATGTCAGGTACAGACTGGAAGTGATGTCAGATACAGACAGAAAGCTCCACTTGGAAGAACGTTCATTGCTGAATCTGGCGGCAGAGGAGGTAATACTTAGATTAACCCCTTCATGGGGGATCAGTTGATGATTACTATATCTTGCTTCCAAAGCTGAGCATACATGGTTCAGTTTTATCATACAGTCAGCGAACTGAGCAATCAAACAACCGATTCCCCCATCCATACATTGGAGGAGGATGGGGGAATCCTCCCTGCTGCACTATTGTATTCTGACAATGGGGGGCGCTCCTCTGCTCTCAGAATACACAGATCAGAGATGAAGCTATTGGCTGCAGCCGCTGATGGAGTGACTTTTATCCAGCAGTGACCACACATGGATGGAAATGTGACCGATCCCTGCTGAACCAGCTGAATTTCCATAGGGGTGTGCCAGGTGTGCCTGGGCACACCCTAATCACTACGCTGCAGGATGGAGAGTGGGGAAAGGGGCTAGTAAATATATAATTTACTAGTGCCTTTCTTATCCAAATGAACATTGTGAACACAACTAGGTTTACTATGCTTCCGTTTGTGAATGGACAGGAAGCCGCTCAGCACAGAGCACTTCCCATTCATTTACTGCCCAGTGCAGCTGGAAGATTTTACCCCCTTCCTGACGAGGCCCAATTTTGCGATTCGGCACTGCGTGACTTTAACGGACAATTGCGCAGTCGTGCGATGCTGTACCCAAACGAATTTGACGTCCTTTTTTTTCCCACAAACAGAGCTTTCTTTTGGTGGTATTTGATCACCTCTGCGTTTTTTTTTTTGAGCATGCGCTATAAACAAAAAAAGAGCGACAATTTTGCAAAAATAACAATATTTTTCACATTTTGTTTATATGAAATTCCCCCCCAAAAAAAGTAAAAATCTAAATTTGTTTAACATTTTTGTCCAATTTGTTTTCTGCTACATATGTTTGGTAAAAAAAAAAATCACAAAAAGCTTATTTTGATTGGTTTGTGCAAAAGTTATTGCGTTTACTAACTAAGGAAAAGATTTTTGTCATTTTTGTTGTTTTTTTTTTTAACGAGTAATGGCCGCGATCTGCGTGTTTTTTTTTTTTTTTGCGGGACTGCGACATTGCGGCGGACAGATTGGACCCTTGACTGACATTTTTGACACTTTTGGGGGTACCAGTGACATTATTACAGTAATCAGTGCTATACATATGCACTGTTACTGTAAAAATGACACTGGCAGGGAAGGGGTTAACTTTATTGGGGAAGGAGGGGTTAAGTGTGTCCCTAGGGGCGTGTTTCTAACTGTGCAGGGATGTGGCTTTACATGTAACAGCAGAAATCAACGGTCCTACATAGCAGGATCGTATGATCTCTGCTGTTACACAGGGAAGAATGACAGGCGGCTTTGTTTACATTAGCCGCCTGACTTTCTCCCTTCACAGCGGACGATCGCGAGTGACCGGCGGACATCGGGTCGAGCCGGGGCGGGAGCACGCCTCCGGCGGCGCGCGCTCACCCGCTATTGGCTCACAGGCTAGTAAAGTACCGGTACGTCACTTTGCCTGGCCACGGTATTGTGCGTTTTATACGTTCCAGAATATTATTCTGATTATTTTTAATTTATTGCTAAAAGGCGATGTCTGAACTATCAATAGAATTATGACGCAGTGCCTCCAGCCGATTACGGCAAATGATTTAATAACTAAGAAAAACCCAATCAATTTTGTTCAGACACTCATAGTATACCACGCAATTTTCCCGAGTTCTTTTTTTATCGATTAATTTCTTTTTAAAAGCATATACCAATCTTAGTGAAACAGTCTACAGTAGGGAATATATATATAAGAATATTTATTCGCAAGACATATTTTCACCATAAATGATCATACTTGAGTGACATAAAGAGATAACCTTACATAAAATACAGACTTAAAACGATAAATGCAATGCGATATTTAGCTAAACGATGAAAGTAAAATAAAGCAAGATTACGTTTTTCCCAGATGTAGTATGAACCATAAATTAATGTTCTATATAATCAAACCACAATTGTCTGTGAATTGCGAAGTCCGACAATCACTCCACTGCAGATGAAGCGAAAATAGGCCATGCAAAACGTAATACTAATACGCCAATATGCGCTAAATCCGATATTAATAAAAATGTTATAAAAAGCAAAAATCATCTCTTAGAGAAAAATCTACATATGGTTAATACGGCTGGGATTGTAATCTTGTTACCCTTGAATATGAAATATAAAACATTTAAGGAACTATATAAACAATATTGAATAATAATCAAATAACAGCAAGGCATAATTACCATATTTAAAATGGCCGCTAGTTTAGAATGGTAGTTACCAGGTTCCTTAAGATGGCTGCATTTCCAAGATGGTGGCCAATTAGCGAGGAGTTTCGCTTGGCGTCCCTCAAAGGTTCAGATACATGGTGGACCAAGATGGAGTCTGTGTAGATGAGCCTGTGCATGGTTGTAGTAGTGTGTATGTTGTAAGTGTGATGTATATTGGGCAAAATGTGATGTGTCTTGTGTTTCTCTCATCTGGGCTTTTATATGGTATAGGACAAAGGACTATTAAAATTACCATAAGCCAAACCCAGTGGGAGGAACATTATCATCATTGGTTGGAACATCTTATTCATTAACTGGTGATGTCATAGGGTGACACCTCTTGGTCAACCAGTATATTAAAATTAAATAAAGATTTCTCCATTTAAGACTATTCTAAAACAACATAAAATGTAATCATGGTCTCATCTATGACATGTCCATTTAATCCACCAGGTATCTGAATAAAGATTAATCTGGATAACACCATTCTCATATTTAATATATCTTATGTAATATATATATATTGGATTTTACTTTTTAACCCAAGACTTCAATTAGTAGCAGTAAGAATTATATAGATACATATACAGTTATATATATTGATACACAACAGCTTGTATATGTCAACTTTTCTACACATGGGTTATTTCCGATCAGAATATTATCCCTTAAGGGGTTATTATGTTAACAACAGTACATTCATGATTTGGGCCTGGATGATAAAATATGGGCGAAATTTCTGACCATTTGACACTACTATATGATAGATATAATGTACTTCTCAGTAGGAGGTTGTCATAACATCATAGTTCCATAACACCTTTTGTATATGATGGGGCAAAGATTTTGTATCATTTTATGATTTTATGAAATTCATTTTGAGATTTGCAGTTCTCATCAGTCTAAGTGACAATGTTTATTTGACACCATGTAGATTCCCACCATCTCTACCCCCCTGTTGGTGTTTAGGTAAATAAATGACAGATTCTAGTCTTTGTCCAGGCAGTTTTGTTTGTCTTCTCAGGGTGGAAACAATAGTTTACTTGCTGGTGGATGGTTGAACACAGGTGTTATCCTGAATTTGAGTTTCGGCCATTGTGTGATAAAACGTCTCATGGCCCCTCTGGTTTCTCTTATTCAAAGTTTAACAAACACAATTTCCTTTTTGGGGGTAGATGACATAGCTTCTCATCTCAAAGTACATGTAAATAAAACAATGAATGCAATGTGTGTTTCAAACTGAATGGGTTTTGCTCAAACTGTAACAAGGTCAATTGAGGCCTCAAAGTTCACAATTCTTGACCTGTAATAATAAAAATGTATTTCTATTTCGTACTGAAAGTTTAACGGCTGACCGCCGCAGTATATGTACTTGCGGCGGTCGGCAAGCAGCTAAGTGACTTCCTCCCCTCCCCCTCATCTCCTTCATTATGTAAGTCATGCTGAGATAATCTCCCATTGGCTGAGCAATATTCTCATTTGTCTGTGAGCTCCTTCTTGCTATTCCTCGTCCTGCCTGTTGTTTCCTTGGATTGATTTTCTGTGTAGTGACCCCGGCTTCATCTCTTGGATGCGCTCGTCTGTTGCTTGTCCTGACCTTTTATCCTGATTCCTGGATCTCCTCCTCATCTCTCCTCCATATCCTCTTACACAGCTTTTCTCCACACCTGCAGTGACCCTGGGGGGTGGAAACTTGGCACCAGCTTCAGGGAAATCCATCCCCACCATTAGGGGCTCTGGAGAAAATTGTCTGCTATTTACACTCCGTTCCTCCGCACGTCACCTGCTCACATGAGAGCTTACTTTCACAGATTCCTGTATGGTAAAGGTCAAAGTTCACTCTTCAGTTTAGGAGAGGTAGGACACATCCAGGAACAATGATTTGGTTTGCAAGGGAGCCTCATATAGACGTCTCCTCAAATCTCATCCAAATGGCCCTTCTTCCAGAGTCTATATGTCCTATGACATCACACTGACCTCACAGCTCCTCCTCCCGATGTCCCTCCATCTGTTTTGTTTTCTGATGCTCTTAGGATGTGGGTGGACCCTTGGCATCCTCATTAGCAAAGTGGGAATGTTGGTCCTGCATTGTATGTAATGATGCCAGAATGCCTGCAACAGGCTTTGAACCTGCGGAGTGTGGGGGTCCTGTGTGGGTAAAGTATAACTCAGTCTGAAGTCGGGCTTTAATAAAATAGAGACCTGACCGGAGAGGTGAGGCGGCTTCTGGGAATATCATTTGATATTACTATTTGTGTTCAGATCTGGAGTTTTCCTTCTGTGAAGTCTGGAGATCACATGACCATCACATTGCCTCCACCTCCCTCCCTGATAGAATAAAGAAAGAAAAAGAAGGTTCTAGAAGTCCCCAGAGAGATCATCGAGGAGAGGTGAGCGGTGCTTGGAATTCTGGGACATTATCCAGTAACAGACAAGGGATGTGTCTGGATGGTGACTGTATCATTGTGTGTGTCAGGTTCCTATAAGGTGTCAGGATATCACTGTCTATTTCTCCATGGAGGAGTGGGAATATTTAGAAGGACACAAGGACCTCTACAAGGACATCATGATGGAGAATCAGCCGCCCCTCACATCACCGGGTAAGAGGAGACTTTATTGTAAAGGAGAGAGCAGTACGGAGGCTCCACCTACATCCCCCATCATCTGATAAACACATAGAAACAATGTATTCAGTCAGTGTGTGTGTTTCCTACAGATGGATCCAGTAATGGGAACCCACCAGAGAGATGTCCCCGTCCTCTGTATTCCCGGGATTCCACACAGGAAGGTCACACCATCCCTCACCATCATCAGGTAGATGAGGAACAATCACTGATACTATTATTAGGATCTGTACATTATCTGCATTGTTACCATTGATGTCATTTTTATTCTATATTCAGAGTGGAAAGAGAGATTCTAAAGTTGATGTTAAAGTAGAGATAAAAGAGGAGGATGATGAGTCAGAGTCTCTAAAAGGACACCAAGATCTGTATCAGGACACCATGGTGGAGTCCTCCAGCTACAGAAACCCACCAAAGAGATGTCCCCTTTCTCTGTATCCCCGGGGTTCCACACAGGAAGGTCACACCACCCCTCACCATCATCAGGTAAATGATTGACAGTTATTGTTAGTTCTGATTTATACACAGCATGTTTGTTACAATGAATGTTTTATTATTTATTCAGAGTGGAAACCTCGGGGATGATAATGTTGATGTTAAAGAAGAGTATAAAGAGGAGGATGAGGAGTATGGAGTGATGGAGGAGTTTATAGAGGGACACAAGGATATGATGGAGCCACCTAATACCAGGAACCCACCAGAGAGATGTCCCCGTCCTCTGTATTCCCGGGATTCCACACAGGAAGATCACACCATCCCTCACTGTTACAAGGTTGGTGGGATGGAGCATCTGGAACATGGACTTGTGAAGACAAGTGTGGATTTATTATGTGATGTCACAATAATATAGCTTATATTTTAGAGATGATATTCTCTCTCATTTTCTTGATTTAGAGTGGAGATCCAATCGATATAGAGTTTGAGGTGAAAGCAGAAGAAGAAGAGAGGTATGTGAGGGATGATCAGCAGTCTATGGAGGAGGATGGAATAACGGGGAAATTTATAGAGGAGGACACTCCTACAGAGATCAGCACAGGTGAGTCATTAACACTAAATACATTCCTCCACCCACACTGCTCACTGATTGGTCTATAGTAGGAAGGGGACTGGGTGATATCAGCCTATAATACCCTGGTCACTTTCCTGAGCAGTGGCGGCTGGTCAATAAGGGGCGCAGGGGCCGCCCCCCCAAGGCTAGTCACAGTAAAATTAGCATAACAAAAAGTGTACCTTTATTATTGCAGCGGAGCGTCGGACACATTGCTGGCTATGGGAGGGGTGGGGGTTTAGGCATCATGTGCCTGTTTTCTTTTGATGTGATAGGCCGTCCTTTAGAGTGTCCTCGGGGCGCAGAGCGGTGCACCCCTGACACTCCCATTCACGATTGCCGTCCTGTGATTGGTCCAGCCTGGACCAATCAGGACATCCGACATCATAGGTGCGGTGCTTGGGCCGGGTGTCGCAGCCTCTCGATGGGTTCAGCGTGACCATGAAGGGCAGAGGAGCTAGAGGAGGCAGCTGCTGCAGGCACCACAGATCCTGGATTAGAGAGAACCGTGAGTGTGGCCGCCGCCCCCTTGTGAGCCTGGGTAGGAGGAATGACGAAGCGGCTGGATTTAGAAGAATCAAGCTCTCAGGGTTCGTACGGTCATGAAATTCCTGGAAAAGTCATGGGATTTTGACATGACACTTTCCAGGCCTGGAAAAGTTATGGAAAATTAGTAAACCCCACTAAGTTTTGGAAGTCATGGAATATTGTGCAGCTATTTAGAAAATATATGTGTCTGGGCCTCCTGTGTTCCATGGGAGCGGGGGACAGTAAGTGGACTATTTTCTCTGTTTCGGGTTTAGGCGGATTAATCCTTCGCTGCACAGCTGAAACCTTGTCACCGGCCTCTTCAATATGAATAAAAATACAAATGTGGCGCTAATCTGGTAGCTAAAATCAAAGAAATGTCCTTGATATGCGTGGGTGAAAAAGCAACAGTTCAAATTCTTTCTCGTGCATCAACAAAAACTTCACAAAGAAGGGAAAAAATGTGAAGATCCTCAGCAAGGGAGACCACCACCAGGCACCCGCACACACTGATCCTTACCAGATCACATTGACCCTCATCACAAAGGTCAAAAAACGCCCATGGTACAAGCACTGGAAAGCCGGGATCATTCACTCCTCCTCCTATGAAATCTTCCACCAAGCGGACAGTCCTTAGGTCCTTACAGGGTCCCCATGTGAGGAAACAAAATACCAACACATAGTGTACACTGCTATGAAGTTTATTGCTCCCCAAAGATAATAAGTACACTTACAGGATAGCCGCACTTAGAGAGCGTTGCTTTATCCACCTCCGAGCGGTCGGGTGCTCGCGCATCCCACCAAAAATATGGCCGCCGTGTCTCTTCCTGGTGTGGCGTGCGTCGCCACAGGCTCCACCCGACGCGTTTCGTCAGAGTTGACGTCGTCTAGGGGTGTGGTCCTGCGGCGTCAGCGCCATATATATAGGATCGAGACGGGCGGAAGTTGTTCAATTCACCAACACCCGGAAATGGCCTGCTTGCGCTCCACCACCCGGATGTGGAAATTTTAAGAACGAAACATAGAGGCATAATACCCCCAACGTTCCAATCACCACATAACATGGGATCGAATTATGCCAAAAAGAAGAAAAAAAGGCTTTTACATATTAGACTTTAATGACGTTAGTTCTCACCATTAAAAGTCAACACGCCAATTAGTCGGAGAACACAGCGCCATCTGGTGGTCGCAATTCAGACCACAGGAGGGGGAAAAAAACAGCAATCTCTTCACATTGCGGAAAAAAAAAAACCACAAAATATAAAAACAACATTAAAATACATCAAATTAAAACAGTTGAAAAAACTGGAGGAACTAAAAAATGAGGATAATTCTTAAATCTACCCAAAATAGGTCACAGCACAATATCCACAAACTGGGGAACATAGTAATGGGACTATATCAGGAATTGTTGATAAACGCATTCAGATCCCATTCTATGTTCAGACGCAATGGGGTATAGGACTTAAGCCTATATATCCAGCTGGTTTCTAGCTTGGATACCCCCCGGGTCATATTACTACCTCTCCAGTTTTTGGTGAATCTGTCTATCCCAAGGAAAATGGTTCCCTTTGGATCCCTTTGATGGCACTGATCATAGTGTCTCGAGACACTATGTTTCGGGAACCCCTTGACTATGTTGGCCACATGCTCCTTGAGTCTGACGTGGAGCTCCCAGGAAGAGACACGGCGGCCATATTTTTGGTGGGATGCGCGAGCACCCGACCGCTCGGAGGTGGATAAAGCAACGCTCTCTAAGTGCGGCTATCCTGTAAGTGTACTTATTATCTTTGGGGAGCAATAAACTTCATAGCAGTGTACACTATGTGTTGGTATTTTGTTTCCTCACATGGGGACCCTGTAAGGACCTAAGGACTGTCCGCTTGGTGGAAGATTTCATAGGAGGAGGAGTGAATGATCCCGGCTTTCCAGTGCTTGTACCATGGGCGTTTTTTGACCTTTGTGATGAGGGTCAATGTGATCTGGTAAGGATCAGTGTGTGCGGGTGCCTGGTGGTGGTCTCCCTTGCTGAGGATCTTCACATTTTTTCCCTTCTTTGTGAAGTTTTTGTTGATGCACGAGAAAGAATTTGAACTGTTGCTTTTTCACCCACGCATATCAAGGACATTTCTTTGATTTTAGCTACCAGATTAGCGCCACATTTGTATTTTTATTATTATTAATCTTTCTGTTCCAAAGATTTGTGTTGGCTGCTTTTCGCATACTTATTTTTATTATATTTTAGCGTAGCAATTATATGTTTTATAGTCTTTAATAAGGAATTTTATTAGGTGCTGCAGCTTTTATATTTTCACTTTATTGTGAAGTTGGTTATTTCATCTAACATTATGGATATCTTCGAATTTCGGTCCAAACATGTTATTAATGCTGAAGGGGTGTTTACTCCTATAGATGGAACCCTAGATGATATAGGGGGATTATTTTTGCGACTGAAAAACCTCATGACGGCCGAGCTCCATGCGAATTGGGACATTGCCTTCTTTGAGAGGTATGTTGCCGATGGCATGGTTCCCAGGAGCCTGAGGTGGGAGGTATTTCCACAGAGTGATTGTACTGATACCAACGATTGGCTTTTATTTTTCAACAATGCTGGGATCAGCTTGTTGAATTTTATGTTGTCTAACAAAAGACAAAAGCTGAAAAAATTGGATGAGGACATTAATTTAATTAAGGAAAAGTTGGTGGCCTTTAAGGAGAAGGACGAGTATAAAACTAAATCGGAAGCCCTGAAAAAACATTTAGAAAAAGAGGAAAGTGAACAGAGAAATAAAAAAAAGAAGAAATTTAATAGGGATCTTGGTGATTATCAATCAGGGAATGTGTTCAAGTGGCAGGTGACCAAACAAAGGGAACAGGCTAAGGAGGATTCCTTGGCACCTATGGAGGTTACTCCGGTGGAGACCCCAGATACCCCAATACCTGGAGCCTCAAATATTATGCGAACCTTTACGCCCCATCCTCAACCTGCCCATTGGAATGGTCGGGGACGAGGTAGAGGACGTGGGAGAGGGAGAGGAAGAGGACGTCCATCTCAGGCGATGGTACAAGTTAATGCTTTGCCTGTTTCTAACAGGTTTACTCCTCTGACTTATAACCCCCCTGAACCGGAAAGGTACATAACCAATCACCCCTATGAGAGGGAGAGAGCTCAGTCACGGCCTAACAACCAGATGACAAGTTCCCAACAAAATGGTCAATTAACCCCCTTCCCCTATTTTGGGCAGAATACCCAGGGGAATGGATACCCCTCTGATCAGTATAATCAGGGACCCCAGCAACGTTTTTTTCAGGGGGCCACACCAAAAAACAAAAGACAAAAAAAGCCAAAAGGGGGTCAAGAGGGGGGAGGAGGCTTCAATTAAAAAAAAAGGCGGCTTTAAAAGATGATGGACTCTTCAATCTGAGTTCAGCCACCATCTCCTCCGATGAAAGACATGTGTTGAATCGGGGGTTGAAGTTTGCCCCTCCCAGACCAATTGATAGATTCGATACTTTTATCGATCTTCAAAAATATATTAGGAAATTGAGTATTAAGAGACATTTCGCGAATGATCCCGCTCCGCCCAAACAGGAATATGTTATGGGAGTAAGGAGTACTCAGTTTTCCAACGCTTCTACCTTTAATCCCCCTGGACCCTTGGCGCCCTCGCTAACGGTGTTTAGAGACCTTGTGGCGAAAGATTTGGATCAGCTGCAAATTAAAAAATGCGGGACCGATCCTGCTTTCAGTAGAGGCCTTAAGACCTTAAAGGAGCGTAAAGACATCGTGGTCAGACCCGCTGACAAGGGAGGGGGGATTGTGATCCTAGATACAGAGGCCTATGATCAGGAAATGTTGAGGCTCTTATCGGATCGTGAGACCTATATCCCTCTGAGGGGAGACCCCACTAGGAACTATAAACGGTTATTGGAAGAGTTAGTGGTAGAGGGATTCGACAGAAAACTTCTTACCAAAAAAGAGAAATATTTTTTGGTACCCAAAACCCCCAGAATCCCGGTTATTTATTTTCTACCCAAGGTGCACAAGGATCCTGTTTGCCCACCCGGGAGGCCTATTATTAGCGGTATTGATTCCGTTACCTCCCGGGTGGGCAAATATATTGATTATTTCCTGCAGCCCTTGGTGTCGAGAATGCCATCCTACTTGCGTGATTCTATGCATGTTATGAACGAATTGAAGGGGATTCAATGGAAAGAGGGATATATCCTGGTGACAGCGGACGTATCGTCCTTATATACAATTATTTCACACGACCAAGGCCTCGAAGCTGTTTCCTATTATTTAGGACAGGATATCCCTCTGGGTTTCCAAAAGGACTATCTGATTTCCCTTTTGAGTTTTGCCATGAGCCATAACTATTTTTGGTTCAAGGGGGATTTTTATCTCCAAAATAGAGGTGTGGCCATGGGGGCTAAATTTGCTCCCAGTATGGCCAATCTCTTTATGGCCAAATGGGAGGAGGATGTCGTCACAGGTGTACCTAGGCCGGAGCTTGTGCTCTGGCGTAGGTACATTGATGACATCCTCCTCCTGTGGGATGGCTCTCCTGATTCCCTACAAGAATTTATGGTTACTCTCAATCAGAATGATAGAGGCATTCAATTGCAGTATGAATTCAGCACCTCTGAGATCCACTTCCTAGATCTGAAGATAATGGTTCGAGAGGGCCATATTCTGACATCTACATTTTTCAAGGCGACTGACAGGAACGGATTCATTGACACCAGCAGCTGCCATCATGCTGCGTGGTTGGAATCCGTTCCTGTCAGTCAGTTCCTGCGCCTTAAGCGTAATTGCTCACTGAGGAGTGATTTTCTCAGAGAGGCCTCCATCCTGAAGGAGAGGTTCCTTGAAAAAGGTTATGGGGAGCAGCTTTTAGACGAGGCCATAGCGAAGGCTGATGTGAGAGAAAGGGATGACTTGCTACAACCTAAGAAGAGGGAGAAAAATGATTCTTTTGGTTTTGCGTTTCTGTCATCCTACTCCACGCAACATTTTTCTGTTAAAAAGATTATTCGGCGACATTGGCACGTTCTTAAAAGTGATGGAGTATTGGGCCCCCTCCTTCCTGATCAGCCCCAGGTGGTCTTCAGAGGGGTTCCACCATTGAAACTCCAGGTGGCTCCCAATGTTAGGGATCCCCCTAGGGTCATGTCCTTCTTTCAAACTATGGGTGGTTTTTTCCCTTGCAGAAAATGTGCCATCTGTCAGTTGAACCACAATAGAAGTAGGCGAATTTGTTCATTCACCTCCAGCTCTACAGGCCAAGACTTTAAGATCAAGCCTTTTATATCTTGTACTACGAGATATGTAGTCTACTTGTTGAGGTGCCCTTGCGGGCTTGACTATGTTGGCCGCACCATAAGGGAGCTCCACGTCAGACTCAAGGAGCATGTGGCCAACATAGTCAAGGGGTTCCCGAAACATAGTGTCTCGAGACACTATGATCAGTGCCATCAAAGGGATCCAAAGGGAACCATTTTCCTTGGGATAGACAGATTCACCAAAAACTGGAGAGGTAGTAATATGACCCGGGGGGTATCCAAGCTAGAAACCAGCTGGATATATAGGCTTAAGTCCTATACCCCATTGGGTCTGAACATAGAATGGGATCTGAATGCGTTTATCAACAATTCCTGATATAGTCCCATTACTATGTTCCCCAGTTTGTGGATATTGTGCTGTGACCTATTTTGGGTAGATTTAAGAATTATCCTCATTTTTTAGTTCCTCCAGTTTTTTCAACTGTTTTAATTTGATGTATTTTAATGTTGTTTTTATATTTTGTGTTTTTTTTTTTTCCGCAATGTGAAGAGATTGCTGTTTTTTTCCCCCTCCTGTGGTCTGAATTGCGACCACCAGATGGCGCTGTGTTCTCCGACTAATTGGCGTGTTGACTTTTAATGGTGAGAACTAACGTCATTAAAGTCTAATATGTAAAAGCCTTTTTTTCTTCTTTTTTGCGTAATTCGATCCCATGTTATGTGGTGATTGGAACATTGGGGGTATTATGCCTCTATGTTTCGTTCTTAAAATTCCCACATCCGGGTGGTGGAGCGCAAGCAGGCCATTTCCGGGTGTTGGTGAATTGAACAACTTCCGCCCGTCTCGATCCTATATATATGGCGCTGACGCCGCAGGACCACACCCCTAGACGACGTCAACTCTGACGAAACGCGTCGGGTGGAGCCTGTGGCGACGCACGCCACACCAGGAAGAGACACGGCGGCCATATTTTTGGTGGGATGCGCGAGCACCCGACCGCTCGGAGGTGGATAAAGCAACGCTCTCTAAGTGCGGCTATCCTGTAAGTGTACTTATTATCTTTGGGGAGCAATAAACTTCATAGCAGTGTACACTATGTGTTGGTATTTTGTTTCCTCACATGGGGACCCTGTAAGGACCTAAGGACTGTCCGCTTGGTGGAAGATTTCATAGGAGGAGGAGTGAATGATCCCGGCTTTCCAGTGCTTGTACCATGGGCGTTTTTTGACCTTTGTGATGAGGGTCAATGTGATCTGGTAAGGATCAGTGTGTGCGGGTGCCTGGTGGTGGTCTCCCTTGCTGAGGATCTTCACATTTTTTCCCTTCTTTGTGAAGTTTTTATTGATGCACGAGAAAGAATTTGAACTGTTGCTTTTTCACCCACGCATATCAAGGACATTTCTTTGATTTTAGCTACCAGATTAGCGCCACATTTGTATTTTTATTATTATTGATCTTTCTGTTCCAAAGATTTGTGTTGGCTGCTTTTCGCATACTTATTTTTATTATATTTTAGCGCAGCAATTATATGTTTTATAGTTTTCAATATGAATAGACCGTGACAGGCTGGGAACTCTGCGGCTGATTGATCCACCTAAACCTGAAACTTGAAAACTGAAACTGAGAAATAGTGCACTTACTGTCCCCGCTCTCAGGGGCGTACCAGCGGGGGGGGGGGGGTCGCGCGCACTGGGGGGTGTCAGGCCGGTGGCCGCCGGGCCGCCCGCATCTCTGTGTGAAGGCAGCTGCAGTGGCAGTTCCTTCAGTCGGCGGCAGGAAGAAGGTGAGTGAGAGTGCCTGAGCAGCCTTGTTTGTGTGCTGGATAGGAGGGGGTGGGTCAGCTGCATACAGATGAATTGAACTTTCCATATTCCTCCTGCTGTTGCTGAATGCCTGTTACTCCTCCTCTCAGCGGCTGCAGGAGGAATATGGAAAGTTCAAGTCATCTATATGCAGCTGCCCCATCCCCCTATTATACAACTCCCTTTGCTGCCCCCCCCAGTGCTAATAACCCCCCTCTCAGTGCTATTAACCCCCCCTCAGTGCTATTAACCCCCCCCCCCCAGTGCTATTAACCCCCTCCTCAGTGCTCTTTAGCCCCCCTCAGTGCTCTTTAGCCCCCCCAGTGTTCTTTAGCCCCCCCACAGTGTTCTTTAGCTCCCCACAGTGCTTTTCATCTCCCCCCATGCTCTCTGGCTCCCCCAGTGCTCTCCACCCCTGCTCATGCCCATGCTCTCTGGCTCCCCCCTCAGTGATTTCCAGATCCCCCCCCCCCTCCCCCTGTGCTCTCCATCCCCCTGGTTTTCCCTGCCCCCCCACCCCCCTGCGCCTTCCAATTCCCCTGCAATGCTTTCCAAACCCCCCCTTAATTCTCTCCAGTCCGCTGCCCCCCCCTGCCCTTCAGCTCCTCCAGTGCTCTCTGCTTCCCCTGTGCTCTCCGGCCCCTCAAGTGCTCTTCTATCATGTCCGCAGTCTCTGACCTTCTCTTGTATCATGTCCGCAGTCTCTGACCTTCTCTTGTATCATGTCCGCAGTCTCTGACCATCTCTTGTATCATGTCCGCAGTCTCTGACCTTCTCTTGTATCATGTCCGCAGTCTCTGACCATCTCTTGTATCATGTCCGCAGTCTCTGACCATCTCTTGTATCATGTCCGCAGTCTCTGACCATCTCTTGTGTTTTATCATGTCTGCAGTCTCTGAGGGGGTGTCTGTAGAGGAGTCAAAAGTGGGAGTGCTGTTGGGATGGGGATCACAGGAGAAGTCAGATATGTGTGGACTGGGGAGAGCAGACTACAGGTTAAAACCAGAGCATGGTGCACCTAAGAGGAGGTCAGTGACAGTGCTGCCCGGCCAGTCTGAGGGGGGGGGGGGCACTGATGTAAGGGGGCACTGTTATAAAGGTTCCTCCTTTATATCAGGACCCCCCTCCCTTCCTTAGTGCATTCACTCTGTGGAAGGTGGTCTCTGGTCACCAGAGTCCCCCTACATCAGAGTTCCTGGAATTACCCTTTACATCAGTGTGCAGGATTTCCCCTTACAGTGCAAGGGGGAACTCTGTGGATGCTGATGTGAAGGGGAGCTCTGATGTGTAAAGGGCAATGCTGCAGACCCTGATGTAAAGGGGAACGCAGTAGACTCTGATATAAGGTGGTTTCGGGTCTCCAGAGCCCCCCCCCCTTTTATCAGAGTTCCCCTTTAGATCATGATCTGTGAAATTCCCCTTTATGTCAGATCCTGGGGAATCCTGTAAGGAGGAACTCTTTGGTGGCTGGGTTATATTAACCTGACCTTCGTGTAAATAGAGAAATATGGATTTGTTTAACTTAAACACATTAAGTCTCCATTCACACTGGTATGACTTGTCAGGCGACTTGGTCAGCCTGACAAGTCACGCAACGTCGCGTCCCATAGTGTAGTACAGGAACGGTTCTAATAGGAGTGACACAAGTCGCTCTGACTTAGAAAAGGGGTCCTGTACTACATTGGGGCGACCTGGAGCGACTTGCATAGACATTCATTTTATGAAGTCCGTGCAAGTCGTCCGCGACTTCACAGGTCGCCCCCGAAGTCGTGCCGATGCAGTGTGAACCGGCACTAAAAGCGTTATCTACGTGTTTATAGTTTAAATATTGACATTTGTACTGTTTAGCACAGAATACGGGCATTTTAGGTACTTTTTTGCAATGTCAGTGGAGGGGAGATCTTGGGTTCCCACACTTTTATACTCAGGACTTGACCCCTGAGTATAGACAAGAACAAGCGCCGCACTTGTGCATCTGTGCCATCCATACCAGTCCACCTGCACCTCCATCATGACTGTGGCTTGGGCCTAAAGAGTAAGCGCCACATTTTGTGCATCTGACTGTGCCATCCATACCAGTCCGGCTGCACCTCCATCATGACTGCCTAAACTGAAGCTTTAATATCCTCAAGCAGGAGCAGCCATTAACCACTTGCCGACCGCCGCCCGACTATATACGGCGGCGGTCAGCCCCTCCCAGGCTAAGTGACGTACCGGTACATCACTAGCCTGGGAGCGAATAGCGGGCGAGCCCGCGCCGCCGGATGCGCGCTCCCGCCCCCGCTCGTACCCGCCGAAGCCGGCGCGTGTGACCGGCTGACCCGATGTCCCCCGGTCACTCGCGATCGTCGGGCAGAGAGGGAGAAAGGCAGGCGGCTAGTGTAAACAAAGCCGCCTGTCATTCTCCCCTGTGTAAAAGCACTGATCACTCGGTCCTGCTATGTAGGACCGTTGATCTGTGCTATTACACCACTAGCCACATCCAATGACAGTAAGAAACACGCCCTTAGGGACACACTTAACCCCTCCCTCTCCAATAAAGTTAACCCCTTCCCTCCCAGTGTCATTTTTGCAGTAACAGTGCATATGTATAGCACTGATTACTGTAGTAATGTCACTGGTACCCCCAAAAGTGTCAAAAATGTCAGTCCAGGGTCCGATCTGTCCGCCGCTATGTCGCAGTACCGCAAAAAAAAAATTGCAGATCGCCGCCATTACGCGTTAAAAAAAAAAAAAATACAACAAAAATGACAAAAATCTTTCCTTTAGTTAGTAAACGCAATAACTTTTGCGTAAACCAATCAAAATACGCTTTTTTTTTTTTACCAAACATAGGTAGCAGAAAACAAATTGGCTAAAAATTAAAAAAAAATTAGATTTTTCCATTTTTTTTTGGGGGGGGGGGGGTTCATATAAAAAAATGTGAAAAATATTGTTATTTTTGCAAAATTGTCGCTCTTTTTTTGTTTATAGCGCGTGATCAAAAAATCGCACAGGTGATTAGAGTTGAGCGGATACCTGGATGTCCGTGTTCGGCGGGTTCGGCCGAACTTGAAAAAAAAGTCCGGGTCCGTGACCCGGACTTTTTCCGAACTTTACCCGGACTCCGAACCCCATTGAAGTCAATGGGGATCCGAACTTTCAGGCACTAAAATGGCTCTAAAAAAACAATGGAAAGGGCTAGAGTGCTGCAAATGGCAGCAAAATGTAGTTAAGAGCATGGCAAGTGCTCTGCAAACAAATGTGGATAGGGAAATAACTTAAAACAACAAAAAAAAAACAGAAAAATAAAACAATTTTCTTCATCTGTGAAGGACGAGGCCCATATGGAGTAGGAGGGAGGTTGAGGTGGCGGTGGATGTGGCGGTGTAGGTGGAAGCGGCGGTGGAGAGGGATGAGGTAGCCAACACGGCTTTTTTTATACATTTTAAATTGGGGTACACCCCAAAAGAGTGAGAAAGATCAAAAATATAACAATGGCTGGGTAAGGTCGGTATCCATCTCTATTCTGCACAAGGTACGGAAAAGTCCTGTGGGATCCATGCCTGGTTCATTTTAATGAACGTGAGCTTGTCCACATTGTCTCTGGACAGGCGGCTGCGCTTGTCCGTGATAACGCCCCCAGCCGTGCTAAATACACGTTCAGATAATACACTGGCTGCAGGGCACGCCAGCACCTCCAAGGCGTAAAGGGCAAGCTCAGGCCATGTGCCCAATTTGGAGACCCAGAAATTGAAGGGGGCAGACCCGTCATTCACTACATGTAGGCGTGTGCACACATACTGCTCCACCATGTTGGTGAAATGCTGCCTCCTGCTAAGACGTTCCATATGAGCTGCTGGTGCTGCTGTTTGTTGTGGCGTGCTGACAAAGCTTTTCCACATTTCGGCCATGCTAACCCTGCCTTCTGAGGTGCTGGCGGTGCCCTGGTTGCGTTGGCGACCTCTTCCTCCTCCTCTGCCTTGGCCTTGTGCTTCCACTGTGGCCCCGCTGTCAGGTGGGAATGCCAGCAGCATCACGTCTACCAGCGTGCGCTTGTACTCGCGCATCTTGCGATCACGCTCCAGTGAGTGAATTAAGGACGGTACGTTGTCCTTGTAATGGGGATCCAGCAGCGTGGCCACCCAGTAATCAGCACAAGTTAGAATATGAGCAACTCGGCGGTCGTTGTGGAGACACTGCAGCATGTAATCGCTCATGTGTGCCAGGCTGTCCAGAAGCAACGAAAGGCTATCCTCTGTGTGAGGTGTATCGTCTGTGTCCTCTGTATCCCCCCAGCCACGCACCAGTGATGGCCATGAGCTGGCCTGGGTGCCACCCTGCTGTGAACATGGTTCCATCTCCTCCTCCATCTCCTCCTCCTCATCCTCCAGAACTGTGCCCCTGCTGGATAATTGTGTACCTGGCGTTTGTGGGTGCAGGAACCCACCCTCGGAGCCACTTGTGAATGACTGCCCTGAAAGCCTTGGAAATGATCCCTCTTCCTCCTCCTCCTGTGCCACATCCTCTTCCATCATCGCCCGAATCGTTTTTTGAAGGAGGCATAGAAGTGGGTTAGTTAAGCTGACAACGGCGTCATCGGCACTGGCCATATTGGTGGAGTACTCAAAACAGCGCAACAGGCACACAGGTCTTGCATGGAGGCCCAGTTATTGGTGGTGAAGTGGTGCTGTTCCGCAGAGCGACTCACGTGTGTGTGCTGCAGCTGAAACTCCACTATGGCCTGCTGCTGCTCGCACAGTCTTTCCAGCATGTGCAAGGTGGAGTTCCACCTTGTGGGCACGTCACATATGAGGCGGTGAGCGGGAAGGCCAAAGTTACGCTGCAGCGCTGACAGGAGAGCAGCAGCAAGGTGAGAACGCCGAAAGTGCGCACATACGGCCCGCACTTTCTGCAGCAGCTCTGACATATCGGGGTAATTTTTAAGGAACCTCTGCACCACCAAATTCAGCACATGCGCCAGGCAAGGGATGTGCGTCAAACCGGCTAGGCCCAGAGCTGCTATGAGATTTCGCCCGTTAGCGCACACCACCAGGCCGGGCTTGAGGCTCGCTGGCAACAACCACTCATCGGTCTGCTGTTCCATGCTCCTCCACAACTCCTGCGCGATGTGTGGTTTTTCCCCCAAACAGGCAAGTTTTAAAACTGCCTGCTGTCGTTTACCCCTGGCTGTGCTGAAGTTGGTGGTGAAGGTGTTATGCTGACCGGAAGACGAGGCGGTAGAGGATGAGGAAGCGGAGTAGGAGGAGTTAGGAACAGGAGGCAAACTGAAGCGCCCTGCAATCCTCGGTGGTGGAAGGACATGCGCCAAATTGCTATCCGCCTCAGGCCCATCCACCACAGCATTTACCCAGTGTGCCGTTAGGGAGATATAACGCCCCTGACCGTGCTTACTGGTCCACGTATCGGTAGTTAGGTGGACCTTGCCACAGATGGCGTTGCGCAGTGCACACCTGATTTTTTCCCCCACTTGGTTGTGCAGGGAAGGGATGGCTTGCCTGGAAAAAAAAGAACGTCCTGAAGAAGCGTGCTGCGTCACGCGAAACGCATCGGCGTCACTCGCTGCCACGCCATAGGCTCCACCCACCACCCGGACCGTCACGCCGCAATCGCGGGCTGTTCTAACTGATGCTGGCTTCTTGGCGCCAACCCCACGGTGATAGCGGCAGGCGGGCATCCTGGCATCTCCCTACTTCTTGGAACTCCATCTGAAACCATCGCTAGACCGATACCGGACTACCATAGACTGTCAAAGGAACGGGTATGTGAATGCCGATCCACAAACACGTCATTGCTAACAACCGGCTTCTTTGCTTGCAAAACTTCTATCTGCTGCAGCACTATCTTCTACACTGCTTCCAGCTGCTTGCTGTACCTCTTCTTTGTCCCAGCACCTGGGTCCGGAGCAATCATTGTATTCCTCACTAATTAATTGTCATAGCCACAATATTCATCACTCTCTATGGACTTCCATCTATGCCCACCGTTAGAGGTGATATTCAATTCCTTGACCTATTGACCTAGGAGGGTCGCATACCTGTCAGCTTTTCTGCCTTTTGCTGCTTCATTAATTGCTGCTTTCCTGCTATGCTGGATCTATGATGCATCTGCTGTGCTTTTGCTATATTTGCTTTCACAGGATTGTGGGCTAGCGGAGGATTTTCACTTGGAATGAAATGCCTGTATGACAGAGTTATCAGTGGTTGAGCTTTCAAGCCGCTTAGTTTGATCACCACAGGAGTGACATTTGTCCTAGGAGCATCATCCTGTGGGCTCCCTGTGCCTGAAGCCTGCCTTTTCTTTAGTTGTTATCTTGTTTCAAGCCCTAGGATATACATCACTCACTGCTGAGTTCTCATCATTTACCTGGATTTTCCTGAGTTTACACCATCCCTGGACATCACCTACGGATGTAGAGGCAGTGATTGAGCATTTAGGTCGCTGGTGTGTTGGTGGGGTGGAGGGTGGAGCCTACATTAGGCGACATCAGCGTGATTTGAGAGATAGGACCCCTTCTTGCATGGTTGCATCTGGATGTCTATGAGCACATTATATATTTTTTTTTTTATATTTTATATGTCTTTTTTTCCTCAATAAAGTACCCAATTGTATTCACATCACACCCTTGTTTGAGACATATATGCAACTTCTCTTTCTCCTTTTGTTAATTTAACTGTTTCAGTTGCTTGGCTCACCGGTTATATACCGTTGGGTAGTGCAGTGTTGTACTCTAATCTATGCTTGTCACATCCTCATGCCCTTGGATATAGGGGCATTGAGTCGATTTCCTGGTGTTCCTCCTCTCTTCCCCTCATCCCCTGGTATTGTTGTTATGCCGTAATTTAATTTTTTTCACCCCAAAAGGGTGTATATTGAATAGCGGAATAGAAATTTTTTTATAAAACGGTGTATCTCACACGTACAAACACAGACTAGGCCCCGATTACATTTGTTTGTACCCTAAAGGCAGGATGAGGAGTAGGAGGAGTTCAGAACAGGAGGCAAACTGAAGCACCCTGCAATCCTCGGCGGTGGAAGATGCGCCCAAAAAATTTGAAAGGTGTATCTCACACGTATCGATACAGACTATGCCGCAATTTAATTTTTTTTCACCCCAAAAGGGTGTATATTGAATAGCGGAATAGAAAAATGTAAAAAAAATTGGTGATTTTTTAATAGCGCATGTGAACACAGCAGTGTCTTATGTTTTATGTCACGGTCAGCAGCAGACTATGAAGGGAAAAAAAAAAAAAAATTCCCCTTTTTAAATTTGTAATTTTTAAATAGCAGATTAGTACAGACTATGCCACAATTTAATTTTTTTTACCCCAAAAGGGTGTATATTGAATAGCGGAATAGAAAAAAGTATATAAAATTGGTGATTTTTCAATAGCACATGTGAACACAGCAGTGTCTTATGTTTTATGTCACGGTCAGCTCAGCAGCAGGCTGAAGGGAAAAAAAAAAAAATTCTCCTTTAACTTTGTCATTTTTAAATAGCAGATTAGAACAGCAATCTGTAGTAAAATATAGCTGAACGCTGCACACAACAGACTGATAAAAATATATTTTTTTCTCCCTCCTCCTCCTCCTCCTCAGTGGGCTCAAGTGAGGGCAAAAAGATCGTTCACTGCACCACCCCCCACACAGCAAAATCGATGTAGATCGCTAATGGACGATTGTTCTGTCCTGTGTCTCCTTTCTGACCCTGCCTACTCTCTCCGGCCTGTCCCTAAAATGCTCAAATATCTTTCCCTGCCTACAGTCCGACCTGTCCCTGCATTCTTTTCGGGCACAATGTTGTTTTTCCCTGTCTGTCCCTAATCAGCAGCAGCCAGCACCGTTATAATGTGTGCTCTCTCCCTACACTACAGCAGACTGACGCACCGCGCTGTGTCTCTCGAGCTTATAAAGACCTGGGTCACATGCTTCAGCTGGCCAATCACAGCTACTAATACATTAGTAGGCATGGCTGGGATGGCTTAAGGCACACCAGTTAAACGCTTGTTGATTGGCTGTTGAAAGCCCGCCATTAAAAGCGCGCCATTACATACAAAACAGAAAATAAAATTACTGAACACAGATTTTAAACCTGAACATACAGTAAAGTTTTCGGGTCCGTGTCCGGGTAGCAAAAATCCAATTATCCGGTACGGACCCGAATAATACAGTCCGTGTTCGCTCAACACTACAGGTGATCAAATACCACCAAAAGAAAGCTCTGTTTGTGGGAAAAAAAGGACGTCAAATTCGTTTGGGTACAGCGTCGCACGACCGCGCAATTGTCCGTTTAAAGTCACGCAGTGCCGAATCGCAAAATACCCCCTGGTCAGGAAGGGGGTAAAATCTTCCGGGGTTTAAGTGGTTAATCTTCTTTCTCCAGTATATTGGTCAAATTACAAGTTAACTTTATGGGGGTAACACAGTTTCAGCTAAAGTTAGTGTGTTCACAGGGTAGCAATGCCAAGGAAATGCAGCTTTAAAATGTATGGCTTCATGATAAAAAGTATGAGAGGTGGCTGGAGAAAGATCAGGACCCGGGACGTGCTAAATGTACAGTGTGTGCCGTAAAACGTTTGACATTTCCAACATGGTAGAGGCAGCGCTAAAGGTGCAAAGCACCAGTCTGCAGCTGCGTGCTCGGCAGCTTCCAATCCGATCGCTGGCTTTTTCACCCATGCGCCTGAAGGGACACCGGCTCCCAGCTGCGGCAGCGGTGCTTCCATCTCATCCACTGTAAAACAAGGGACCATTTTGAGTCGCGCTGTATCCAGAAACAAAACCCTAACTGCAGAGGTACTGTACACTACAAAGCTTGTCATTTATTTTAGTAAAAATATGCTGGGTGTGATATGGTATTTTCTTCTTATTTAACATGTATACATAGACATTTCATGAAACTTTAGGTCATAAATATTTACGTGAAGTCATGGAAAAGTCATGGAATTTTATTGGTAAAAATGAGTATGAACCATTCTCTACATTTCCTTCTGCATCCTCTGAAAGCATGTAGGAGGGGGAGGAGGAGAAGCAGGCATTCTGAGGCTGCAGAAGGAAATGCAGAGCTTGATTCTTCAAAATGCACCCGCCTCTACTGCTCCTCTTATCCAGTGTCTTTCTACTGACCCCCAGTGCTCTCTGACCAGCCCCAGGGCTTTTCAACCCCACTGCTCTCCAGAATCCCCCAGTGCTCTCCGCCCCCCCCCCCCCCAGGGCTCTCCTACACCCCCCCAGGGCTCTTCTACACCCCTCAGGGCTCCCCTACACCCCCATACACCCCCCAGGGCTCTCCTACACCCCCCAGGGCTCTCCTACACCCCCCAGGGCTCTCCTACACCCCCCAGTACTCTCCTACCCCCCCCCAGTGCTCTCTTACACCCCCCAGGGCTCTCCTACACCCCCCCAGTGCTCTCCTACACCCCCCCAGTGCTCTCCTACACCCCCAGTGCTCTCCTACACCCCCCAGTGCTCTCCTACACCCCCAGTGCTCTCCTACACCCCCCAGGGCTCTCCTACACCCCCTAGTGCTCTCCTAGACTCCCAGGGCTCTCCTACGCCCCCCCAGTGCTCTCCTACACCCCCCAGGGCTCCCCTAAACTCCCCCAGTGCTCTCCTACACCCCCCAGTGCTCTCCTACACCCCCAGGGCTCTCCTACACCCCCAGGGCTCTCCTACACTCCCCTACACCGCCCAGGGCTCCCCCTAAACTCCCCCAGGGCTCTCCTACATCCCTCAGGGCTCTCCTACATCCCTCAGGGCTCTCCTACACTCCCCAGGGCTCTCCTACACCCCCAGGGCTCTCCAACACCCCCAGGGCTCTGCTGTAGGGTTTATTGATGCTGGCTACTGGGAGATCTATTATTGTTGTTGTTTGGGTGGTGCTATTGTTGCTGGAGGGGGGTATTTTGTGGCAAGTAGTCTATCTTTGCTGTGGGATCTATTGTTGCTCGAGTCTATTGTTCTGGGGGATCTATTGTTGCTTTAGGGGATCTATTGTTGCTTTAAGGCACTGTACCTTGATTACTGAAGGTCCCTTTCACACTTGTGTGACCTCAAAGTCATGCAGTTTTTTGCCGCTAAGCAATGCCTATTACAATTTTCTGTTTGCGCCCCCCCCAAAAATTTGGAGCACCAGCCGCCACTGTTCCTGAGCTGTGTTCCCCGTCCTGTATTCCTGTATTTATCTCCGATAAACTTCCTTCTCTGTGCTGAAGACACAATTTATGTATCTAGACTGGATTTATGGAGATTCTGTTCATTTTCACCATAAACGTTACTAGACCTATGCTTCTGGGGTATATGCTTTGGGTCTCCTTCCCCATGCCCGGGTCTAGCAAGATCTCTGACAGAACAATTCTCTCAGGGTTACTTGTTCTATTATATGCTGGCTGTGTCGGGTGGAGGGATATGTCTGTATAGTCTCAGACCCAAGTCACTGAGTGCAGTCTCAGTAGATGGGAGGCAGCGGTGCGGGACCTCTGCAACTTGTCTCATGTAAACATTTAAGCTTCCACTGAGAATACACATAGTATGTATTCTCTTTTGTTACACCCATTTTCAACCAGATGGATATTTTATATCTAATGATATTTGATTGGAGCACAGACTTTTACACATTGATAATAATGTGATAACATCCTCAATTTTGGAACCTTAAGCAGCCTTTGGGATCAGTCCAGTCTTCATCTTAGTTGTTCTCCCCCCATCCTCACTCTCTGACCTCTGGTGGGGCTCAGCCCCGCTGCTATTCATGACTAAATCATGGACTAAATAAGGAAGTGCAGGACTTCTTGTGTTGGGAAGATGGCAATGAGTGATAAGAGGGGGTGGGGACACTCGTCCTATAATCCCCTCATCACTGTCACTCCTATAAAAGACAGTTCTCGTTGTTTCCTCACTCTCTGACTAAGGTCCATGAATAAAGAAATGAACTGGTAGGAGATCAGAGGACCCATTTACTAGTTACCTTGAGGGTGGAATTGTAAGATCTTCAGAAACAAAGCTACCTGATGTGGGCGGAGTCTTGGTTTAGGGGAACCAATCTGCTCATGTCTAGTAATAATCTTTTTATTTCTATTTTAGTAGATGGACGGGAGATGAGGAAAACCTCAGAGGATTGTCTCACTTTGTCTCCAGACTGTAAAGTAGAAGATGAGGACCTCACACAGTATAGTCCAGGAGAAAACCCGGCTACCTCAAATGTCCATCCGGCACCACACAGTGTAGATGGACCATCGTATTCCTCTTATCCTGAGGAACTTCAGACTGTGAGGGACGGTGCCGTCCTTCCAACAGATAAGAGATTTTCTTGTACTGAGTGTGGGAAGTGTTTTTCAAATAAGTCCCATATTCGCATACATCAGAGATCTCACACGGGGGAGAAGCCGTATTCCTGTCCTGAGTGTGGGAAATGTTTTTCAAATAAGTCCCATATTCGCATACATCAGAGATCTCACACGGGGGAAAAGCCATATTTCTGTCCTGAGTGCGGGAAATGTTTTTCACGGAAGTCTGCTTTATATACACATCAGAGATATCACACGGGTGAGAAGCCATATTTCTGTCCTGAGTGCGGGAAATGTTTTTCAGACAATTCCTGTCTTTATAGACATCAGAGGTCTCACACAGGGGAGAAGCCATTTTCGTGTCCTGAGTGTGGGAAATATTTTTCACGGAAGTCCTCTCTTTCCACACATCAAAGGTCTCACACAGGGGAGAAGCCGTATTCCTGTCCTGAGTGTGGGAAATGTTTTTCGAAGAAGTTTAATATTTCCATACATCAGAGATCTCACACGGGGGAAAAGCCATATTCCTGTCCTGAGTGCGGGAAATGTTTTTCAGACAATTCCAGTCTTTACAGACATCAGAGGTCTCACACAGGGGAGAAGCCGTATTCCTGTCCTGAGTGCGGAAAATGTTTTTCACAGAAGTCCTTTCTTTACACACATCAAAGGTCTCACACAGGGGAGAAGCCGTATTCCTGTCCTGAGTGTGGGAAATGTTTTTCACAGAAGTCTTCTTTATATACACATCAGAGATCTCACACGGGTGAGAAGCCATATTCCTGTCCTGAGTGCGGAAAATGTTTTTCACAGAAATCTGCTTTATATAAACATCAAACGTCTCACACGGGGGAGAAGCCGTATTCCTGTCCTGAGTGCGGGAAATGTTTCTTAAGTAAGTTCCTTCTGAACACACATAAGAGGTCTCACACGGGGGAGAATCCATTTTCGTGTCCTGAGTGTGGGAAATATTTTTCACACAAGTCCAATCTTTACAGACATCAGAGATCTCACACAGGGGAGAAAGCGTATTCCTGTCCTGAGTGAGGGAATTGTTCCTCACTGAAGTCCTGTCTTCCTGTACGTCAGGGATCCCACACAACCCTCGAGGTGCGTTAGTGCCTTGAGTGTGGGAAATGTCTTCTATATGAATGTTGCTGGACATGTGGGTAAGGAGCACACCCTGATAAACACCTCAGATATACTCCATAGCTGAACTTCATCATGTAAGAAACACTTCATAAGCAGATCGGAGATCATCAAAGACATGGATGAAGTGTTGTACCGTGTTGGTCATTGATAGCAGTAGAAAAATAAAATTGGAGTCATCACCTTTCATTTCATTTTGTGGTGTAACCTTTCACAAAATCTTAGAGGTCTATGTCTTAAAAAGCATTTTCTATGCACACACATGCACATCTGTTGGACTTGACCAATAGTACAAACCTTCTGGCAAGCTGTCTTCCAAATCCTCTCTACCCTGATGGCTGAATCAATCGCTCCTGACCCCCTCTTGGCTTTGCTCAATGTGAAGCCAGACCATGTCTCTAAATCTAAACACAAATTATTCCTACAAGTCACCACGGCAGCCAAACAAACCATTGCGAGAGCATGGAAGTCCCCACACCTCTCCTTGCCTGAGGTTAAGCAGCGGGTCACCACCGCCTTGATTCACGCCAAAATTGAGGCTGTTCTGTTGGCTAAAGTAGACAAATTCGACAGACTCTGGCAACCTTGGGTTGGCAATTTCCTTCCCTCCAACTTTGACAACTCCCTCCTGCTGCCCTAATCCTAATCTGAGGCTTACCAGCTGCTACTTCCAGTTCACTGACCCCCCCCCCCCGGGGAACCTTCCTTCTTTCCCCCTTCCCCCTCTTTCTCTGCTGTACCTCCCCCTCTGTCCCCCCCCTCCCCTTGTCCCCTTCTGCTCCCCTCTTCCCCCCCCTTTCCCTGCTACACCTCTCAACGAGTTTCAGTTCTGGCATCGACAACACACCTGTTTGAGCCTGTCAAGAATATCGGAGTACACCACGCAGGCCCCCATGTTTAGCCTGCTCTCTTAGTTTTACCGATTTGTAACCACTGTTTCCCCCGTCTAGTTGGATAACCATGTGGATTCCCACACCCACCTACCCTTTCTCACGTGATACTGTGATACTGGGCTTTGCTCGGCTGCGCCCCCCCCCACTTGGCACAGAGTGTTCCCTTTATGGGGTGCCTGTGGGCTGGCAACGCCGATCACAGATCAATAGCCACAGCCCCCCCCCCCCTGTTGCCTCTTATCCACCTACTCATAAGTTTGACCCATGGTTACTGTAGCCGATATTCTGTTAGCGCATGTGGATTGTATCTTGTCACTCTGTTTACCAATTATTGTTACCTGTTTACTCTGTTTTTCAATAAAATATTTGAACACAAAAAAAAAAGCATTTTCTGAATAAATGTGACCAACATTTGCCCAGCCATGATGAATATTGGCTGTATTTTATTTCATACACTGATTTTACTTGGCTCCATCTAGTGGCTGTAACCACTTGCCGACCAATCACAGTACATATGAAAAAGTGCTAGTGTGCAAGTGAGAGATGGCGCTGCCTGTGATCAAAATAAACCTAAGTAGAATAAGTTGGTGACAAACTAGTTGTCTCTATTACCTATAAGTGGGCTTAGTAAACCCAATAGTATGAATGGTGGGAATGTGTATGATAATAAATAGTGCCAGCATAAATACCAAGTGCATATAATAAACTTAAACATACATACTCAAAATGTGCACAAAAAATTGCTTCAGTGCTTCTACCATAAACAATGTGCAATTCAATGCAATTGTACAAAGTGCAATCAATTAGCAACAAAGTGCAAAATACAGGTAGCCGTTCCTTTATGCCCAGTCTGTGAATATGACCACAGGGGGTCCCTCTAACAAAATAATGGGGGCAGTGCTGCCTGATAATAGTCCGTGAGTGATGAGAAAAGTGCCCTCAGGCAGGACTCCTGCTTGGTAGTGAATCCAATTGGTCTTGTGGTGAAACACTTGGATGGACCCGAGTTCCCGGAACACAACCCCTGATGTGCGTTGGTCGGTGCCTACACTCGTGCCTCCCCCCTCGGGGTAAAAACTCACTAGAAATCAGGCCCCTAGGTAGGGGTGATAAGCCTTAGTACAGTGGTAGTGGCCCGTAAGCGGCTCCTCTCCCCACACTGGATCTTGGGTGGGTGGCTCCAGAAATCAGGTGCATATACTCTGGGCTTTTTTTCTCAGAAAATAGGTGCAGGAACTCAACTACGACCCCCCCCCCCCCCAAAAAAAAACCCCCCTCTCCAAATTGGTCAAAATTTCACTAACAGTGGGAGGGTCTTAAAGGAGCATTAACTACCAGGAATGTATTATGTACAGAGTGCAGAGTTCGGTGGGGTTACACACAGAGTGCAGGGTTCGGGGGTCTGCTATGTGGACATAGTTCGGGAGTGTGCTATGTACATAGTGCAGAGTTCATCCTTCTTCCACAGCTGCTAAGCTCTGCATCCCCAATCCACATCTCACTTTTCACCCCTCTTCTTCGCTAGTTCTTCCCCTCACACTGTTGATGGCTTCACCTCTTTCACTTGCAGAGAGATCATCCAGTGGGGGTGTCAGCATCTGCACTGCACCCCAGGCACCGGCATTGCTTTTGTCCCTCATACAGGAAGTCAGACCTCTGTGTTTATGAGTAATAGTGGTGAGCGGGGAGCAGAGGGCCTGAGCCAAAGGTGGTAGAACTGAGTTCCACCAAGTTCTAGCTGAAAAAAAGCCCTGCATATACCGCAGCTGGGGGTGCAGGCTGGCCGCTAAGTTGGGAATTTTTCTTTGTTTTTGTTTGACATGCGTCTCCTTTCCATGAGCTTCTTGCTGCGAAGGGAAGTTAAAGGTTGGGGCAGTTGCCATTTTCTTTAATGCATTAGCCTTTGTGCGCAAGCATAGGGGGATGGGGCTCTTTAATTTTTTTTATTATTATTTACTTTTTACAATTTTTACACTGTCTCATTTTTTTTTTTTATCACAAGGGATGGCAACATCCCTTGTGATAGCATGGACAGTGATGGGTTCTCCTTACTCCTCTACTAGACCCCAGATCTCTCCTCTGCCCTTAAAAACATCTTTCACAAGCTGGTAATGGCTTGCTAACATCTGAGTGAAACAAAATGACAAAATCCTTGTTGTTTCCGGTTTCTTATACCATAGAGATGATCAGGGAAGTTCTGGTCCTTGGTCTTCTCTATGGTAAGCCAGTGGAATCACCGGCTTCAGATCTTTTGCTCCCCCGTGAGACAGGCGAGCCCAGAAAGGCACTGGAAGGGGGGATCCCCATTAGCGGCGTGTAAAAACAATCCAGTGGCTAATTAGCTGCAAAGATTACTTTTACATAAAGTGCATTGCCAACACCCCGGTTCAGATTACCTTACAGATTGGGAGTCACAGGTCAAAGAGGTCTTGGAGACCGTCACCTAGATGGGTTGGGGAGCCTATAGGGGAGGAGATATTTAAACCACACATAGATTTGTTCTGGCAGATAAATGAGGGGTCAGTTATGGGTCAGATTGAATGGGACGCTTTCAACGCCTCTTCCAGAGGGATGTATATATTTGCCATTAAGGCAGCAAGGGAGGAACATAACCACACGCTGGCAACTCTACAGGACAAGGAGCAAGAATGTGCAGAGACACATGCAAATACTCCTTCTCCTGATACCCTGGAAGAATTGCAAGGTGCTAGGAAAGATTTACATCTTCATTTTAGATACTATGATGTGATTAAAAGTTGATCTGGTCTGCATACTGAAGAAGCTCCTTAAATGTGAGCGAAACGCGTAGATACACAAGCTGTTCACACGTAGCGTATGTGATATGTAAAATAAATGCACTGTTATACATTATCGTGATTGTGTTCCTTTTTTTATGTATGATGTATTCTGTTCAATAAATATAAATAATCTTTTAAATTTAACCCACCGTTTGTAAAATTTCAAGGCACATTCAAATCCCCATTTTCAGGTCTGGTAGAACTTTTTCCACATTTTTTTTCCCCCATTACCCCCATCTTTACCCACTGCCACTCCTGACTACATTACAATAGATTTACATCTTCACTACCAGGACATAACCCACTGCTCCCTGAAATGGGGTGCGGAACAGATTTTGGAACAGAGATAAAAATGTGGAAGTTGTTAGCATTACTAACAGCTCAGGATAAGTCTCAGACAGTAATTCCATGCCTTTCCCCACAACATGAATCATTACTTACAGACCGAGAGGACATTTTACAAACATTTGTCTCTTTTTCAGAGATCTTTACGTGCCTATTCCCCATATGCCGGGCATCACTAAATGGCGGCCCGCGGGCCGGAGACGGCCCGCGCTGCTGCTCCATCAGGACCGCCGCTATCAGCTGCTGGATTTCTTCCCTGTCTCTGCTGCTGTCATTAGCAGAGCAGGGCGGATGGCAGGAGGCGGGACTGAGACTGGGGGCGGGACCGGCATTGAATGGAGGGAGGCAGCTGCCTGAATTAGCATTTCAGGCTGGAGGTGATTGGCTGCTGGGAGGCGGAAGGTGATTGGCTGCTGGGAGGCGGGAGGTGATTGGCTGCTGGGAAGCGGAAGGTGATTGGCTGCTGGGAGGCGGGAGGTGATTGGCTGGGAGGCACACAGTCGGCTGCCTCTATGCATGCAGCGCTGCTGTTCCTCTGTCTTCCTCGAGATTGTCCCGCCTCCTGCTCTCCGCTCTGTGTAAGGTAGGAGAGTGAAGGGAGGACAGGGCTGTGAAGTTTGATTGGGGAGCAGGGGTCATGTGCAGGGGGGGGGTAGTGTGGTGTTTCATGTAAAGGGGAGCAATGCTGTGGGGGTGATATGTTAAGAGGGTAGTGGTCTGTGTTGATGTAAAGGGGGGCAGTGCTATGGGGGTGTGTGTTAACAGGGCAGTGCTGTGTATGTGTGTGAGGGTGATGCAAAGGGGCAGGTCTGTGGGGGTGATATAAGGGGGCAGTGGTGTGTGTGTGTGTGTGTGGGGGGGGGGGGGGTGGGGGGGGTGATGTAAAGAGGGACAGTGCTGATGGGGGGATATATGAAGGGGACAGTGCTGATGGGGGGATATATGAAGGGGACAGTGCTGATGGGGGGATATATGAAGGGGACAGTGCTGATGGGGGGGATATATGAAGGGGACAGTGCTGATGGGGGAATATATGAAGGGGGCAGTGCTTTGTGTGTGTGTGGGGGTGGTGATGTGAAGGGGGACAGTGCTGTGTGTGTGTGGGGGGGGGGGGTGGTGATGTGAAGGGGGACAGTGCTGTGTGTGTGTGGGGGGGGGGGACAGTGGTGATGTGAAGGGGGACAGTGCTGTGTGTGTGGGGGGGGGGGACAGTGGTGATGTGAAGGGGGACAGTGCTGTGTGTGTGGGGGGGGGGGGGGACAGTGGTGATGTGAAGGGGGACAGTGCTGTGAGTGGTGATGTAAAGGGGGATAAGCAGCTGCACAGAAAACGTGCAGGGTACAATTGACTCTTAAATGCAATGAAATACAAGGTGCGGTTTCCCACACATGGAAATTGCATGGTACATACGCGCCATGCAGTTTCAATGCGACAGCGTTTTTAAAAAGGTGCCAGGGCCTTTTCCCAGCAGAAAACACAGACACAACAGCCCATTCAAATGAATGGGCTGTCGTGCCTGCACACCTGGGCTGTGATGTAAAGAATCCGAGTCATCACGCAAAAATGCAATCTGGACCTCTGCTGGAAGAAAATTTTGCTAATCGGACCTCCATGAATTTTAATTCAATACCCCTGCCATATGCTATAGAGCAGTGGTCCTCAGGGCCCACTAACAGGCCAGGTTTGCAAGATAACTGAAATCCATCCCAGGTGATATAATTTGCTGCTCAGTGATTGCAGTTCTCTAAGTCTGCATCTACCTAAGGTAATACTTAAAATCTGGCCTGTTAGTGGGCCCTGAGGACTGAAGTTGAGGCCCACCGCTATAGAGGACCTGTTGGCTGTTCTAAATCCCTTGAGCCTACCTATAATACCTGGAGAGATCAGGGACGCTTTAGAGGCCCCATTTAGGGAGGAGGAGGTAATGCGTGCAATAGGTTCCTTTGCCAATGGGAAGGTGCCTGGTCCGGATGGATTACCAATAGAGTGGTATAAACATGCGGAAGATCTCTCTCCAAGAATACTGAAGCTTTATGCGGAGTGCTTTGAAACTGACTCCCTCCCCTCCCCCTTTTATGAGGCACACATAGTGTTGTTGGCCAAACCAGACAAGGGTCTCACTAAATGCTCTTCTTATAGGCCTATCTCTTTACTTAGTCTAGATTTCAAAATCCTCACTAAATTGCTAACAGACTCATGCCTGTCCTGGTGAATTTAGTCTTCCTTGACCAGACATGCTTCATGCCGAAAAAAGCCACGGGTATTAATATGCGCAGGGTTTTTACGCATACACAACCAGGGCAGGAGGTATCCAGCGGAGGGGCTCTTGTTTTTCTTGAGCTGGAAAAAGCCTTTGATTCAATAGATTGGCAATATATGTCCACAGTGTTAGAGGCTTATGGGTTTGGTCCCAAGTTCAGACAGTGGATAAATATTTTATATCATAACCCGACTGCACCCATTAAACTCAATGGTCTGACCTCTGAGTTCTTCCCGGTTAGATGGGGTACCAGACAAGGGTGTCCGATGTCCCCTGGGCTTTTTGCCCTGCTAATCGAGCCTCTGGCTATTGCACTGATGGCCTCACCCGGGGTACGAGGTATTCAGTTGGAGGCCTGACAGAAAAGGTAGCATTATATGCAGACGATATGGTGCTGTTTTTGGGGAACTCTGATGGTTCTCTGACTGCGCCGTTATCCATTTTGAATTCTTCATTTAAGGGTGCCTTCTTCACCCTGCAGGGTTGCGACTAATTGTCCTTTATAAGCGGGTAGACAGAGTTAAATACCTGGGCATTCCTATTTCTAATTCAGTCTCAGATTTCATTACCCTGAACGTGACTCCTCTAATAAAGACATTGACATGTAGGTTACAGGCTTGGCAAAATCTACCCTTGACACTTATTGGAAAAGTTAACCTAATAAAGATGAAGTTCCTGCCATTGTTCCTGTTTATATTCTGTAATTCACTGGTGTGGATTCCGAGGTATATATTCTGGAACATTGATATGCTGGTCTCCACCTTCTTATATAATGGACGAAATCCCAGGATTAAATTACAGGTTCTCCAGCAACCATGGAAGCAAGTGGGATTGGAGGTGCCAAACTTCTTTTGCTATTACCTGGCAGGACAACTAGTGTTCGCACATCGGTTGCTGACTCTCCCGGAGGATGATGCGGCGGTTGCACTGGAGGCTGCGATACTGGGCTCCTATGAGGCTCTGTCCAATTTGTTGCTCAGAGGCATCCGGGCCCCTTACCCCATTACTAATTCTATGAGAGGAATCATTAGAGCTTGGGTGGTAGCAGACAGGGCGGACTCTGGCAGCAAACAGGCAATATCACCTTGTGCCCCATTGTGGAATAACCCTCAGTTTCCACATCTGTTTAACTTCCCAGATCCCATTATATGGACTAAATATGGTATCAAGAGGGTAGCAGATGTAGTTAAGAAATTCACACTTCTACAGTTTGATGTCATAAAATTCACATTCAATCTACCGAACTCCCATCTGTTTCGATACTTACAATTGCGACATGCATACAATTCTCAATTTGGTACCTCACCAATTACATTGCAAGAGAGTGATATTGAAACTATGCTAAGAAATTGGATAAAGCATGTCTAATATTTATAAGCATTTATTTAGAAATACACAGAGGCCTTGAAACTTGCAGAACAGCTTGGGAAAGGGTATTTCCCCAGATGAACAATGATGACTCGGACAATGTATGGGGCATAAATTTCTCTCGGTTGGTCTCAGCTAGAGATCATCTCATTTAACCACCTTCCGCCCGCTCTATAGCCGAAAGACGGCTACAGCCCGGGCTCTAATTTCTGGGAGGTCGTCTTTAAACATCCTCCCAGTAACAG
The DNA here is from genome assembly GCF_965119305.1 of Pelophylax lessonae. Classification (NCBI taxonomy): domain Eukaryota; kingdom Metazoa; phylum Chordata; class Amphibia; order Anura; family Ranidae; genus Pelophylax; species Pelophylax lessonae. The sequence continues at coordinate 10,171,304 of NC_138768.1, read as the reverse complement.
GCTCCCCGCGCCCTCCCGCGAGCGCGCATCGGGGAAAATCTGTGTCGGCCGTGTCCCTTGGACACAGCTAATCACAGATCGTGGTGAATGGCCAGTCACAGCGACCATTTACCACGTGATCGGACCGTGCAATGAGAGATGATCTCAAATGTAAACATATGAGATCATCTCTCATCGCCAGCTCTCCTTCCTCACACAGAGACTGCAGTGTGAGGAAGAGGAGAGCCGATCGGCAGTAAGGGGACACAGAGGAATGTAATCAGGGCACTGATCACCAGTGCCCTGATTACACAAGAGGGGAAAAAATGCCATAACTGCCCACAGTGCCCGCCATCAGTGCCCATAGTGCTGCCAGTCAGTGCCTGCTCATCTAGGCACTGATGGGCACTGACTAGCAGCACTATGGGCACTGAGTGTGGGCACTGATGGTGCTGCCCATCAGTGCCACCCGTCAGTGTCCATCAGTGCCACCCATCAGTGCCGCCTCTCAGTGCTGCCTCTCAGTGCCACCCGTCAGTGCCACCTCTCAGTGCCCAGCAGTGCTGCCTCTCAGTGCCACCTCTCAGTGCCCATCAGTGCCGCCTCATCAGCGCACATCAGTGAAGGAGAAAAATTTATTTATTTTCAAAATTTACTGTCTTTTTTCTTTTTTTTTGTAAGAAATAAAAAACCCAGAGGTTATTAAATACCACTAAAAGAAAGCTTGAAAAGCATGAAAAAAATGATAAAAATTTCATATGGGGACAGTGTAGTATGACCGCGCAATTGTCATTCAAAGCGTGAGAGCGCTGAAAGCTGAAAATTAGCCTGGGCAGGAAGGGGGTAAAAGTGCCCTGTAGGCAAGTGGTTAATTTTCTACATCGTATTTATCTTACCCCAGCACGTTGGCTTCTGTTCCATGTCCTTCAATGTCAGAGACAGGCTTTCCCTATTGTTTGTGTATTGAGATAATGTGTATTCCATGTACTTCAATGTAGGGGCCGGACAGACTATTATTGGCAGTCTTGTCCTATTGTCTGTTTTGAGTTGGAATGTGGATTGTGTTAAGTCTGCCTGTCCCATTGTTAAATGTTAATGACCTCACATTCTTCTGCCCAGATGGCTAGATAATTAGTTCAGGTTAATTCTGTTTCTGTATACAATTCTCATCTGCATATGATAATGTAATAAGGCAGAGGGGAGGGATTGTGTACACTGTATGGGAGTGGCTGAGTGTAAAACTGTTTCTATTGGATTGTGAATTTCATGTATAAAAGAGCAGCTGTACCATTAAACCTAGAGTTCTACTTCACCCTCAATCTAGAGTCCTGTCTCTTATTGAGGGAATCTGCTACAAGGGATTGCTATGCTCTTCATACTCCCGTGAATAATCACTAAGCTCTTGTAAGAGCTGGTTCCTGTTCCTGCTTCACTCTCTGGGGAAAGAGAGGTTCACCAACTGGAACCTGGAGCCTTGTCGTAGGTCCAGGGTTGGTAGGAGATGGTGAGACCCCAACTAAGCTGCGGCGGTTTGTGGTGTCTGCGGTGGTTATGGTGTCTGGTGGAGTGCTTGGATCTGTGAAGGAATGTGATGAACACTTGTGAATTAAGCAAAATGTCTATTTTTCTATGTGTATTTTTCTGTACATGTACATATCTTTTTCCTGTCTTCCTTACTCAAAATGGCCGTTACTAGATACCCCCACCACCGACAATGGAATGTTAGAAGAAAGATGGAGCCTTGGCACAGTGCCTTCAAGAGAAGATAACATTCATAAACTGGAAGGGGACTGCCTTATAATGGACATGACTAATCAGAAAGCTGCAAATAATCAGTATTATGCTAATATTATGCTTATGACGTACTAACATATGACACCGCCTACTAACTATATAATATACTGTACATTACAAATAAATAGGAAGTATCATTTACCTGAACAATGTGTGTCAGTCTGTGATATCCTCGTGCATGCACTCTAATTACCTATCTAATCAGATCCAGCAGCAAGAAATCTATTTTGAACCTGATTGAGGTTCGCAAAACCATAGCATTTGGCGCCCAAACGTTGACCTTTAGGTTCGTCCGACGAACAGCCGCATAGGAGGTTTGGCGACTGGATGAGACAGACCGAGAGGGACTTGCGTACCCCTGAGAGTACGGTAGGTACTTTTACCTTACCACTGTACGACTTGTTTCTGTCTTATCTTATCGCGGATCTTGCCGGCTTTCCAAGGACATTTCAGAGGTGGGTAATCTTTTATTCCTCACCTGGGGCTGTTTTTATTAACCTGCCGTAAGATTTCTGCTGGCTGTATATTGTTTGTTCAGTGTCTGCCACCCTGGCTGACTGGGACTCTGCAGACAGAAAGACAGTCCATCCTGAGTGATTGGGACTCAAAAGGAGGTTGCCTGACACTAGGGTGGATGTACGTCCTTCGGGACGGGTTACTCAGGGGGTTGACTGGTTAAAGTGACCCCCTGAGGGTTAAGCTCAGCTGCAGTAGGTTGCCCGACACTAGGGTGGATGTACGTCCTTCGGGATGAGTTACTCGGGGGGTTGACTGGTTAAAGTGACCCCCTGAGGGTTAAGCTCAGCTGCAGGTGGATACCCAACAAAAAGGGAGGCAGGAGTAATGTCTCAGTGTCTGTCGAAGTGTCTCTACAGACTGAAAGGTTGCATTTGTTTGTCCTGAGAAGGCGGATATTTGCAACGTCCTTCGGGACGGTTACTCGGGGGGTTGACTGGTTAAAGGTACCCCTGAGGGGTTAGCTCAGCTGTTGAGGTCACATGACAAGAGGGAGACGACAGGAGTTATGTTTTGTTCTGTGTGTGTTGTGAAATGAAACGTACATTGTTACACACATAAATCCAGTCAGGTTTGAGGTTGCTACGGGCAACAGAGAGAGGAAGGGGTTACGGTTTTGAGTTTTTTTCAGTTCAACCCCCTCCTTCCCTTCTGTATGTCCCTGACAGTTTTTCTGAGACTTGCTCTGTTGCGTTGTTATCAGGTAAAACGCCCCCGCTCGCAGGTGGCATATTTTTCTCGTGAGAAAGCTGGAAGGGGGGGGGGGTCACTCCTTGCCCGAAGCTTGTAGGACTATGGGTCCTAGCATTCCCACACATATGCATTTATTTATTTATTTATTTTTATGGAATTTTTGGAGTTTTGCCATTTATACACGTGTGTATAAAGCATAGGAACCTCTGGGAAGAGTGATAATAGTGAATAAAAACAGTTTTTATCAGGCAAAACAGTTCGCCATAGTCGGCAGGATGTTTTGAGGTTATTTTTTATAGAATTATAGATAATGAGAAATTACATTTTGCAAATGGGTCCCTATGTAAAAGGGAGCTCTGATGCAAAATTTTGAAAATTGCCGGGGGGGATTCAACTGTGAATATCTTTGTTCCTGTAATGGTTATAGAATTTATTTTTGGACAGAAAGGGTTACCGCAATTAGTGTGACCATTGAACCCTATTGGCACTGAGCCAAAAGTTTTAACTTAGATTATCTTTTGATCTGCTTATAGTATTTAAGAGATATTTGGGGGGCATCCTGTATTGCAGGAGGGGAACCTCTGGTCACCCCTGGTCTGAGTTTTGAAAATTGGCACACAGCCAAAAGTTTCAAATCAAGTTAAGCGATTAGTTGCCAGTACTGCCCCCTCCGGCCGTCAGCTGAGACAGCGGCAGAAGAACAGAAAAGAGTGAGGGACCTTGCATTTGAGCTGGGTGGCCCGGGGGGGGGGAGAGGAATATGGGTCAGCATATTAGCAAACCGGAGAAGGGAAAGTTTGTGAGTGCAACCGTAGGCGTAGCAGCGTATACTGATAACAGAACAGAAAGGAATGTTGTGTGAGAACAGCTAAGACATTGCATAACGAATGATAGATCGTAGAAGCTAAGAAAGATGACGATCAAGGTTGGAAATTGCATAATGTATGAGTATCGAAGCCGATCGTAAAGCCAATAAGCCTCCGCCCTATCATGGCGTCTGGAGAGATAAAGGGGAGGGTCCTTACTCTCCGCCTACCGCCCACTATCCTCACACCACTACTACTCAAACGCAACCCACAAACGGCCATCTTGGTGTAGTCATGTCTTTACTTCCTGCCCCGCCCAGTACAGTTCCTGCAAACGGCCATCTTGGTATACCAGGAAGGCCTAACAAAGGCCTATATCCAATTCTCTCTGTTCTAACACTCCCATCCTCCCTGGATTACAGGTCCAATATACTAGTGATGAAGACACATCCGACTGGGACAACCAACCGCAGGTGACAAGCGCACCCGATGATTTAACCCCATCACAAACAGCGACCTTAATGACAAGTCTGCCTGACCCAGAAACACAGCCAATGCCCCTCTACCACAGCATAGGGCAGCTACAAGAAATTAACCTTGTCCCCTTGGACATTTCCTGATTTGCTTGCCAGATTTGTGGTGTCTTCTACATGCCCCTTGAATCTGCCGAGAGCTGATACGCTGTCCGGACTACAGGCCTCAATTATTTTTACGCCCGAAGGAGGAGTGAAGCTACATACTCCCCTATCCTTAGAAGACTCAACTGCCTTGTGTTCTTTGCCTCTCACAAAGACACTCTGTGAAACGACAACTCCAAGTTCAGTACCACTGAAGTACTTGGCAGGATCCCTGCATGCCTATGGTCCACAGAACCGGAAGACATTGATCACTTAAAAGTACCACCAGTCATGGTGCAACTAAAACCTGGGGCACTCCTACCTAGAAAAACATGCCTCCAGAGAGACTGGACCCCTTGAAGCCAGCTCAATCCGAAGCTATCTCAAAACAGGTTGAGACCATTGTGACTAATGGAGCTTCCCAGTGAAGAAACGGATCCCAAAAGGTGAACCAGAGAAATACAGAATTTCAAGATTTCCAAGCCAATTTGCCAAAGCCATAACCTCTGTCCTTGATACCTGGCAACAGGAACACCCTACAGTGACTCTTCTCCTCTGTGCAGATGACTACCCCGCTGCTGAAGAAAATTCAGAAAGTCTACTATACATTGATCACATACAGATGCCAAAGAGCGGCCGATATGAATACACCCTAGTGGTGGTGGACATGTTCTCGGGCTGGCCAGGAGCCTACGCAGTCACAAACATGACAGCTAAAACCACGGCTAAAAAGAAAAAACTACTTAGTGAGATAGTATGTAAAGTTGGGGTCCCAGAGGTGATAGAGAGCGATCAGAGCCCAGCTTTTACAGCCACCCTAACAAAAGAGATTTGGGCAGCACTGGGAGTTCAATTGGTTTTACACACCCCATACCACCCTCAAAGTAGTGGGAAGGTAGAAAGGATGAATGGGATTCTAAAGAACAGGATGTTAAAGATGGCCCAAGAGACTAACTTGAGTTGACCAGACAGTTTGCCTATTGCCCTGTTCAGTGTCAGACACACCACCCCGGGGGGAAACATGCCCTGTCTCTCTATGAAATTTTGTTTGGTTCAGCCCCCAGACTTGGCTGTTACTCCCCACAGCAGTTGCAGTTACAATCTGATGTGTTAACTTGTTATGTTACATATTTGTCTAAAGCCTTAACTAATATCCATTCTCGAGTATTTTCCTCCATTCCAGATCCAGAAACAGACTCGGAACCCACAGTCTTCAGCCAGGAGATTGGGTGTTAGTGAAGAAATTCACAAGGAAAAACTAACTTGATCCCCGATACGAAGCACCTGGATACACGCCTTTCACTGCAAGAAAGCCCAATCTCCTGAAGACAAGACCCTGCTGGCAGCACAATGCTTGTGCTGTATATCCTTTTATTTTATAATTTTGATAAAAGCTCAGCAGGTGATTATCACCAAAACAGGTACTCAACAGGCGGCCATCACTAAGACAAATGGTGTCACTACATTTTGGTACAATTCATCCAGCACACAAGTGGTTACGTTTATTTTTGATCTTTGTAGACACCCCTGATAAATACACTGACCCAGCACCCAACCACAGGAGGAAGCGAGCAGCTACCGCTGGAAGCTTTGATCCTCATGTGTAAATAGATGCCATAGGGGTCCCAGATGAATTCAAAGCTCCCCATAATAACCGTCAACAAGAATGTAGATTGGATTAACTACATATATTATAACCAACGGATTTGTGAATTACACCAGGGATGCCCTCCAGGGAATTGCTGACCAGTTAGCCCCCACTTCCTTTATGACATTCCAGAACCGGATGGCCTTAGACATGGTGTTAGCTGAGGAAGGAGGTGTCTGTAAAATGATGGATAAAACGGGAACCTGTTGCACATACATGTAGCTGGCCAGCTAGAACCTGTCCTAGGTTGCTAATATGACCTACATGCATATACAGCTAAACCTGTTAATAACCTCAATACAGTGCATATGTTTATATGTGAGAGACAAAAGCAGAGTTATTTACTGAGATTTCATGTTTGGATGTCACATAACAGTTGTATATTGTGTTCTCAGAAGCAAAGGAAATTTGCCTGTAAGATTCATTTGTATGCATGTAAGGTAAGCTCAGACACAGCAGAGTTGAAACCAGAAAGCACAGAGTTAAACTTTATTACCCATAAGGAGTTTGTGGCCAATCACAGCCAATCTCACACTCAGCAACCGTCTTGGCCAATTACAGCCAGCCTTACATCCATTTTTTTTCTCTGAAGCCTCATGCTTCAGCCAGCCTTCTCATTTTCCACTACAGAAGAGAACTGAATAGACACACAGATCCACAGAGCAGTTTTATGGAAGCAAGTGGCCAAAAATAGGTAATTAACAGTTATACATGTTCCTATTGTTAGTACTGTGATTAGAGCTGTATACTGAACTAGTTATGTGTTCACTTGTAGTTCCACCAATCCAAACTCGAACACAAACTCAAACAAATAAATTATCAAACCCAAGCAAACAAACCCAAACAACTCTAACAACTCAAAACCAAACCCAAGCAAACAAACTCAAACAGCAACAGAGAGAGAAATATATCCACCATTTGTTATACTGTATTCAGCACATGTTGTACATGGACTGTCTGCTGCAAAAGTGTCACTGTTATCTATGAAGAAAAGTGGAAGTTAATAAAGAAGATATCTTAAGCGTTTGGTGTGCTCTTTAAACCTACTGCTTTCCATAGAACGGTATTAGAGGAATTTATAGAGTAACAGACAGTCTGGTTAGACTGAAGTCAGAGAGATCCAATTCTTCTAATGCCACAGCGCATACGGCACTTTGTAGTGCTGCGCCTGCCACAATACATTCCTGTGGGGATGTGCATCACTCACGAGCTTTTGGAACACTATCTTCCAATGTATTTCCTCCTGCACAGGAGTACTTTCACCCCCAAATCCTGAATTGGCTATAATGAATATCAATATCGATCTCTACCCTCATAACCATAGACAAATGGTAACCCACATATTGTTAGCAGCCAAGACCTTGATTCTCTGCAATTGGAGATCTACTACTACTCCTAATTTGTCTGAGGTGATTGCACTCGTGAATAATAACTATCTTTTGGAGAAATCTCTTGCAATTAACTCCCTGTCATATAAAAAATTCCAAAAGTCATGGAATGCTGGCCTTACTTAAAACAAACACTAAGGCTCTCTTGAAATAATTATACCTTCTTACTGACCAGAATGTAGGGGGAGGGGCTCCTCCGAACCGGACCTGGTGACATTGTTCCTTAGGGTTCTAGGTCCGGTTGGGTGGGACTCTCATTCCCATACTACATCTAAACACGTATATATACATCATCTTTATTATACTACGTTGTGCCACCTTCCTACCATATGACATACCGTTGTATAACCTGTGATGCTTAGAACACTTCCTGAATCTCCTGATAATTCTGATTGTCTGTTATTGTACCATTCATCTGTTGCTCTTACTATATGATTGTGTACTTGCATTGGTACCTGTTGAATTTTTTCAATTTTCTGTTTTACCTGTTTTGTCTATATTTTTTTCATGCAAAACTCAATAAAAATTTATTGAATGAAAAAAAAGAAATTGGAAGATCTGTCGTTTGAGTTGAAGAAGAACTCAGGTATTACAGACCCTTGGGATTGATATTTTAGCTGGTTGAGTGGGTGGCAGAAGGTGCTCGCCCAGATAGGAGTAACAGTACTAATAATCCTAGTTCTTTTAACCCTGATTGTATGCTGTATTCTACTATTTGTAAAGAAGCTAATGAGCAAAGCTGTAGTCAATAGCACACCTACGTTTCTCCACCAAGAAGAAGAAGACCGCCTTATGATGGAAGAGGACAAACCCTTCACCCCTCTACAGTCACTCCCTGTTCATAATTTCACAGTTCTATAGGGTTGTAGGGATAGATAGCACCTGACTGCCCTCTCCAGGCTGTATCGAGGGGGGTAGTGAACTAGTTACTGCTCTTCTCTATGTACAGCCCTAAAAAAGTTCTGGAGGAGTATGGGCCAGGTGAGTAGGCACTTTAGTATGAGGGACAGAAGAAATATAGCCATTTTGGGGGGGGGGGGCTGTGAAGGAATGTGGTGAACACTTGTGAATTAAAGCGGAGTTCCGGGCACAGAAGTCATTTTTTAACAAACATACCCCCGGGACAGTCAGGGCTAGCACATTCCACAATGGCTAGCCTCTGATCTGTCCCGGTTCGCACTTACCTTTTAGAAGAAATACTTACTTATAAAATTTGTTCCACAGTGTTTCCATCTCTCTTGTGGGCAGCTGAAGCCGGCGCGGTCCTCTTCTGTGTCTTCTTCCGCGTCTTCTTGTCCCAGAATGCGCCTGCACCGGCCCCTCTCGTCACTTCCGGTGCGGCGCCCGGAAGTGACGAGCGGGGCCGGTGCCGTCGCATTGATTCCTGGGAGCGATGACGTTCAGCTCCCAGGAATCATCGCGAGACAGGAAGTGACAGCGGAGCCGCGGTGCTGAGGGAGGAAGTACCCTGAGGTGAGTATTTACGATCTTCAATTACAAGGTGAGTTTTTAAAAAAAGAAAAAACCTAACTATCCAATTCCTTTTCAGGTTATGCAGAACTAGCTGACGGGCACAAAAAAAAAATATAGTTTTTGTGCCCGGAACTCCGCTTTAAGCAAAATGTCTATTTTTCTATGTCTGTTTTTCTGTACATGTACATATCTTTTCTCTGTCTTCCTTACTCGAAATGGCCGTTACTAGATACCCCCCACCACCGAGATGGAATGTTAGAAGAAAGATGGAGCCTTGGCACAGTGCCTTCAAGAGAAGATAACATTCATAAACTGAAAGGGGACTACCTTATAATGGACATGACTAATCAGAAAGCTGCAAATAATCAGCATTATGCGAATATTATGCTTATGACTATGCTAATGTGTCAGTCTGTGATATCCTCGTGCATGCGCTCTAATTACCTATTTAATTAGATCCAGCAGCAAGAAATCTATTTTGAACCTGATTGAGGTTCGCAAAACCATTGCAACCCTACCCCACCAACAACAACAGACTTCCCCAGCAACAATAGATCCTCTGCGCAAATAGATCCCCTCCGGCAATACTAGATTACCCAGTAGCCAGCATCAATAGACCCTCCAGCAGCAAGCGGCAAAGACCTCTCCCTAAACAATAAATTCCTCCCAGCAACAACTGACCCACCAGCAACATAAGACCCACCCCAGTAACAATACATCCCCCATGAGCAACAGAAGACCTCCTCAGCAACTATAGACCCCCATCCTCCGCAAAAAAAGATCCCCTTCAGCAACAATAGATTGCCTATTAGCCAGCATCAACAGACCCACCAGCACACCCAAGCATCCCTTGCCATTACATACATTCAGTTCTGGAGGTGCCGAAACTGCGTTCCCCCGCGTTCCCCAAGTTTTTGAAAAATGTGGAAAGAAAATTTTAATGCCCTTTATTTTTAATTTTTACGGCACTGATGGGCGCTGGTGAGGATCCACTGATAGGGTGATATGGCATGTGAGAAGAGGAGACAGAAACCCCACAGCAGCGCGAGCCGAACCAGTCATGATGCCGATTTGTTGAAAAATGATCGCTCCGTCGATTACGTGGTAAAGGGCCACTGTGTAAGATCAATGAAATAGGTGTAAAATGGAAGCAGTGGATCTACAGAAAATATTATTTTGAGCACCACCAAGCACTTTATATATGAAATAGGTGTAAAATGGAAGCAGTAGATCTGCAGAGATGTTAAGATATAGGACATTTTGTTTATATGCCCTTATACAGCTTATCCATTGATCTACAGTCATATGAATATGTTGTCAGTTTGTTAACCAGGAAGTGTTTTAAATAAAGTTGCACTCAGAAGAAAAAAAAAAGCGCAGTGGAGACTGCAGTGTGTGTTCCAGAGAAAACTAAAGCATGGTGCCTGTGTGAGTTTGTCCTCCATCAGAGATCTGCTATAATCCGGTTATCCTATCTCTTAAGTAAAAAATGGCAACAGGTTATGGGCCCAGGAGAGAGGGAACAAGCCGATGGAACAGGTTGCTTTTCGATGGAGATGAGAAAAATTATGAGCTGTGGGAGACAAAATTCCTAGGCCATCTGCGCTTGATGAATCTTAAAGAAACAATCCTGCAGGAACCATCAGAAGGAGCAGACCCTGTGCAAGATAGGAATAAGAATGAGGAAGCTTATGCTGAGTTAATACAATTCCTGGATGATAAAAGTCTATCTCTTATAATGAGAGAAGCAACTGATAATGGAAGAAAAGAGCTGAAAATCCAGAGAGATCATTATGCTGGCCAAGGTAAGCCACGTATCATAAATTTATACACAGAACTAACATCTCTTCAGAAGTCTGAATGTGAAAGTGTCACAGACTATATCATACGCACAGAAACAGCGACTACAGCACTTAGAAATGCAGGAGAGACCCTCAGTGATGGACTGTTAGTCGCTATGATTCTTAAAGGCCTGCCTGAATCATTCAAACCATTTGCAATCCACATAACACAAGGTAAAGAAGATATGACTTTTACTGACTTTAAAACCCAGTTAAGGATTTTTGAGGACACTGAAAAATAGCACAGCAGCACAAGCACTGATAATGTAATGAAAATCAGCACCCCTGTTGTACCAATAAGGGAGAAAGACATCATTGTCTGCTACAGTTGTCATCAGAAAGGTCACAAAGCCAATGCATGTCCATGCAGAATGAATAAAAGGAAGACACAGTGGTGTAATTATTGTAAGAGCTCCACTCACAGTGAGACATTGTGCAGACGAAAAGCACGAGACAATGTAAAGCAGGTAGTGGATGATACAGAACAAACATTTGCTTTTAAAATAAGCGAAGACCAGTTAAGCAATCCCAAAACAAAAAGCCTGATGGTAGATACAGGAGCAACATCGCATATTATCACAGACATCAAGAAATTTAAAAGATTTGACACCTCGTTTAAGCCAGAGAAACACTACATGGAGTTGGCAGATGGGAAAGAACTTCCGGTGTAGCACTCAAGAGAGGCGACGCTGAGGTGTACCTAATGGACAGTAAGGGAAGACAAAGGAGGACATTGCTACAGAACGCATTGTTTATCCCCACATATCCACAAGACATTTTCTCTGTTGAAGCAGCAACAAGAAATGGGGCGTCTGTTGAATTCAGACAAGATGACAGTATTCTGATCCATAAAAATGGTACAAAATTCGTTATAAAGAAATACAACAGGCTTTACTATTTGAACACCTATAAGGGATACGATGACAGTTGTTACGGTTGTTATGATATTCAGACATGGCATGAAATCCTAGGTCATTGTAATTACGGTGATATCTTGAAACTACAGAATCTAGTAGATGGAATGAAGATCCAAGGTAAGGTTGATAAGTCCAACCTGAATTGTGAGATTTGTATCCAAGGGAAATTTGCTCAGAGTAGAAACAGGGAGCCTGACACCTGTGCAAAATACCCACTTGAACTAGTACACAGATTTAACAGGTCCTATAGAGCCAGTTGCAAAGGACGGATTCAAATACATCATAGAATTCACTGATGATTATTCTGGGGCAGTGTTTGCATACTTTCTGAAAAACATGAGTGACACAGTTCTAGCCACAGAGAAGTTTATCGCTGATACTGCCCCCTATGGGATCATCAAGAGAATGAGGTCAGACAATGGTACCGAATTCACATCGAATGACTTCCAGTCACTACTTATAAAGAAGAGCATAAGACATGAGACTTCAGCACCTTATTCACCACATCAAAATGGAACAGCTGAAAGAAACTGGAGAACACTGATAGAGATGGCAAGATGTATGCTAATAGAGAGCAAAGTACCAAAAGAGTTATGGACATATGCAGTGATGACAGCAGCTATGATTCGAAATAGATGTTTTAACAATCGTTTGAAGCAAACGTCGTACAACGTACTGACAGGGAAGAAACCAGACTTTTTAAAAATGAAGATTTTTGGGTCAGAATGTTTTGCATACAAACACGATAAGAAAAAGCTGGATCCAAAATGCACAGAAGGAATTTTTGTAGGATATGACAAAAATAGTCCCTCTTACCTAGTGTATTACCCTGAAACTGGCAAAGTCTTCAAGCACAGACTAGTAAAATTCATTGAAAAGGATGTAATCGAGAAACAAACTCAGACTGAGCTGTTGGACAATAATGATGATTTCTATGAGGAAAGGAGTGTAATTCCTGTATCAGGTCCAATGACTAATGAGACCCCAGATTCTTTAGAGGAGATTGTAGAGGACAAAGATGAAGACCATGGTACAAGATACCCTACAAGAAATAGAAAAACAAATGACTGTGTACTAGAATCTGTTGATGATGATCAGGTACTGATGAACATAGATTACTGCTATAGAGCACATGATGTACCTCAGACCTTCAGAGAAGCTATGGAAACACCCCAGTCACAAAGTTGGTTAAATGCAATGAAAGATGAGATGGAATCACTAAAGGAGAATGATACCTTCAAATTGACCACACTACCAGAAGGCAAACATTCAGTGGGGGGGTAGATGGGTGTATGCAATAAAAAGCAATGCAAATGGAACTGAAACGTACAAAGCCAGATTTGTGGCAAAAGGTTATAATCAAGTAAAGGGAACCGACTACATGGAAACTTTTTCTCCAACTGCGAATTTTACTTAATTGCGCATTTTGATGCAAATGGCAGCACAATATGATTTAATCTTGCATCAAATGGATGTGAAGACAGCTTATTTGCATGCCCCAATTGATTGTGATATATATATAGACCAACCAGAAGGTTTTGAGATCAAAGATGACACAAATAAAAAGCTAGTTCTCAAACTAAAAAAGTCACTGTATGGTCTTAAGCAATCGGGAAGAAACTGGAACAAGATGCTACATGATTATCTATGTTCAAATGCATTTATACAAAATTCTGTAGACCATTGTGTTTATGTCAAACAGAACCGAGATGAACAAGCAATATTACTAATATGGGTGGATGATCTCATCATTGCTGCAAGCAATGAAAAACTACTCAATGATGTGAAGTCAACACTTGCGACAAAATTCAAAATGAAGGATCTTGGAAAACTGAACTATTTTTTGGGCATTGATTTTAGACAGACTAATGAAACAGTGAAGATGAATCAGAAGAGATACATTTTGAAAATGATAGAAAGATTTGGTATGTTAGATTGTAAACCGAGATCTACTCCTTGTGAACAAAAATTAGATTTCGACGACAAAAGTGAACTTGCAGATGTAAAAAGCTATCGGGAGATAGTAGGCAGTTTGATTTATGTGGCTACGTGTACAAGACCGGATTTGAGTTGGACTATAAGCAAACTGTCACAACACTTTTCACAACCAAGTGTACAACACATGATCACGGCCAAACACGTACTGAGATATTTGAAAGGAACTGTCAATTTTGAACTATGCTACAGAAAATGTAAAGAGAAATTAAAACTAGAGACGTATAGTGATGCCAGTTGGGCCTCAGACCAGATTGATAGGAGAAGCACAACAGGATATTGTTTTAGCCTGACTGAAAATGGACCTCTGATTTCTTGGAACTCAAAGAAACAACCAACAATTGCACTATCTTCATGTGAATCTGAATATATAGCATTAGCTGCAACCACACAGGAGAGTCTATATCTTGCACAACTGCTGAGAGAATTGGACAGTGAATGTCAGTTTGAGCCAGTGAAGATTTTTGAAGACAATCAGAGTGCGATAGCTCTCACAAAAGAACCCAGTTTACCATCAGAGATGCAAACATATTGACATTAAATTTCATTTCCTTAGGTCTATTCTGAGTGAAGGCAAGATAGATCTTGAGTATTGTTCTACGGATAAAATGGTAGCTGATGTTATGACTAAACCAATAACAAAGTTTAAGCTTGATAGGTTTGTGAGTTATATTTTTGGAGTATAGAGAGTAAATTATGTAACTGTACTAATTTTTTTTTTTATAAGCAGTATAAGAGCAAGTGGGGGTGTTAAGATATATGACATTTTGTTTATATGCCCTTATACAGCTTATCCATTGATCTACAGTCATATGAATATGTTGTCAGTTTGTTAACCAGGAAGTGTTTTAAATAAAGTTGCACTCAGAAGAAGAAAAAAAAAAAAAAGCGCAGCGGAGACTGCAGTGTGTGTTCTAGAGGAAACTAAAGCATGGTGCCTGTGTGAGTTTGTCCTCCATCAGAGATCTGCTATAATCCGGTTATCCTATCTCTTAAGTAAAAAATGGCAACAAGAGAAAATTATTTTGGGCCCCTAGCACTTTATATATGAATGTATCCACATATTTTAGTGTATTTGTGATAATTTATGTGCACAGACAATAGGACAGCGCTGTGACACATAACGCTCTTCTAGTTGATAAAGGAAATGCTTACCTATGTTACAGCAGCAGTCCGGTAGATGTTATTTTTGTAGGTATTTGAGTTATTACACATAGCGCAGGTTTTTTTCTATTTATATTGGTGACATAATTGCCCAAATCTGGGGATCAGGAGCCGTTTCCACCCTTTACTCTCAGCTGGGGTTCTTTGTATCCATATAACAGATGTTCTACATGACAAAATCTGCAATTTTACTGCAAAATCAAAGGTGCCAAAATGTCTCCCCCCGAGCAGTAATATATTTCTATCCCTCTTGGTGGGAGTGGAGATGACCCCATCTTTAAGGATATACAGTACATACTCACACAGCACAAGGCCGTGTTCACACTACAAGAGATTTCTCGGGGCTGCAGTTACTCTGAGCTCCACAAGGTGGTGATCTCACTTCTACCCAAACAGGAAGTCTCTATGGTAAACAGGAAGTGATGTAAGGTACAGACAGGAAGTGATGTCAGATACAGACAAGAAGCTCCATGTGGAAGAACGTTCATTGCTGAATCTGGCGGCAGAGGAGGTAATACTTAGATTAACCCCTTCATAGGGGATCAGTTTATGATTACTATATCTTGCTTCCAAAGCTGAGCATACATGGTTCAGTTTTATCATACAGTCAGCGAACTGAGCAATCAAACAACTGATTCCCCCATCCATACATTGGAGGGGGATGGGGGAATCCTCCCCGCTGCACTATTGTATTCTGACAATTGGGGGCGCTCCTCCGCTCTCAGAATACACCGATCAGTGATGAATCTATTGGCTGCAGCCGCTGATCGAGTGACTTTTATCCGGCAGTGACCACACATGGATGGAAATGTGACCGATCCCTGCTGAACCAGCTGAATTTCCATGTCTCTATGGTCACCTTAAGTGACTTCCTCCCCTCCCCCTCATCTCCTTCATTATGTAAGTCATGCTGAGATAATCTCCCATTGGCTGAGCAATATTCTCATTTGTCTCTGAGCTCCTTCTTGCTATTCCTCGTCCTGCCTCTTGCTTCCTTGGATTCATTTTCTGTGTAGTGACCCCGGCTTCATCTCTTGGATGCGCTCATCTGTTGCTTGTCCTGACCTTTATCCTGATTCCTGGATCTCCTCCTCATCCCTCCTCCATATCCTCTTACACAGCTTTTCTCCACACTTGCAGTGACCCTGGGGGGTGGAAACTTGGCACAAGCATGCAGAAAAATCCATCCCCACCATTAGGGGCTCTGGAGAAAATTGTCTGCTATTTACACTCCATTTTTCCGCACGTCACCTGCTCACATGAGAGCTTACTTTCACAGATTCCTGTATGGTAAAGGTCAAAGTTCACTCTTCAGTTTAGGAGAGGTAGGACACATCCAGGAACAATGATTTGGTTTGCAAGGGAGCCTCATATAGACATCCCCTTAAATCTCATCCAAATGACCCTTCATCCAGAGTCTATATGTCCTATGACATCACACTGACCTCACAGCTCCTTCTCCCAATGTCCCTCCAACTGTTTTGTTTTCTGATGCTCTTAGGATGTGGGTGGACCCTTGGCATCCTCATTAGCAAAGTGGTAATGTTGGTCCTGCGTTGTATGTAATGATGCCAGAATGCCTGCAACAGGCTTTGAACCTGCGGAGTGTGGGGGTCCTGTGTGGGTAAATTATACCTCAGTCTGAAGTCGGGCTTTAATAAAATAGAGACCTGACCGGAGAAGTGAGGCGGATTCTGGGAATATCATTTGATATTAATATTTGTGTTCAGATCTGGAGTTTTCCTCCTGTGAAGTCTGGTAATCATATGACCATCATATTTCCTCCACCTCCCTCCCTGATAGAAAAAGAAGATTCTAGAAGTCACCAGAGAGATCATCGAGGAGAGGTGAGCGGTGCTGGGAATTCTGGGACATTATCCAGTAACAGACAAGGGATGTGTCTGGATGGTGACTGTATCATTGTGTGTGTCAGGTTCCTATAAGGTGTCAGGATGTCACTGTCTATTTCTCCATGGAGGAGTGGGAGTATTTCGAAGGAAACAAGGCTCTCTACAAGGACATCATGATGGAGAATCAGCCGCCCCTCACATCACCGGGTAAGAGGAGACTTTATTGTAAAGGAGAGAGCAGTACGGAGGGTCCACCTAGATCCCCCATCATCTGATAAACACATAGAAACAATGTATTCAGTCAGTGTGTGTGTTTCCTACAGATAGATCCAGTAATGGGAACCCACCAGAGAGATGTCCCTGTCCTCTGTATTCCCAGGATTCCACACAGGAAGGTCACACCATCCCTCACCATCATCAGGTAGATGAGGAACAATCACTGATAGTATCATTAGGATCTGTACATTATCTGCATTGTTACCATTGTTGTCATTTTTATTCTATATTCAGAGTGGAAACCTGAGAGATTCTAAAGTTGAAGTTAAAGAAGAGATAAAAGAGGAGGACGAGAAGTCAGAGTCTCTTAAAGAACACAAAGATCTGTATCAGGACACCATGGAGGAGTCATCCAGCTACAGAAACCCACCAGAGAGATGTCCCCATCCTCTGTACCCCCGGGGTTCCACACAGGAAGGTCACACCATCCCCCACCATCATCAGGTAAATGATTGACAGTTATTGTTAGTTCTGATTTATACACAGCATGTTTGTTACAATGAATGTTTTATTATTTATTCAGAGTGGAAACCTCGGGGATGATAATGTTGATTTTAAAGAAGAGTATAAAGAGGAGGATGAGGAGTATGGAGTGATGGAGGAGTTTATAGAAGGACACAAGGATATGATGGAGCCACCTAATACTAGGAACCCACCAGAGAGATGTCCCTGTCCTCTGTATTCCCGGGATTCCACACAGGAAGATCCCACCATCCCTCACTGTTACAAGGTTGGTGGGATGGAGCATCTGGAACATGGACTTGTGAAGACAAGTGTGGATTTTTTATGTGATGTCACAATAATATAGCTTATATTTTACAGATGATATTCTCTCTCATTTTCTTGATTTAGAGTGGAGATCCAATCGATATAGAGTTTGAGGTGAAAGCAGAAGAAGAAGAGAGGTATGTGAGGGATGATCAGCAGTCTATGGAGGAGGATGGAATAACGGGGACATTTATAGAGGAGGACACTCCTACAGAGATCAGCACAGGTGAGTCATTAACACTAAATACATTCCTCCACCCACACTGCTCACTGATTGGTCTATAGTAGGAAGGGGACTGGGTGATATCAGCCTATAATACCCTGGTCACTTTCCTGAGCAGTGGCGGCTGGTCAATAAGGGGCGCAGGGGCCGCCCCTCCCAAGGCTAGTCACAGTAAAATTAGCATAAAAAAAAGTGTACCTTTTATTATTGCAGTGGGGAGCCGGACACATTGCTGGCTATGGGAGGGGTGGGGGTTTAGGCATCATGTGCCTCTTTTCTTTTGATGTGATTGGCCGTCCTTTAGAGTGTCCTTGGGCGCAGAGTGATGCGCCCCTGACACTCCCATTCACGATTGCCGTCCTGTGATTGGTCCAGCCTGGACCAATCAGTACGTCCGACATCATAGGTGCGGTGCTTGGGCCGGGCGTCTCAGCCGCTCATCCAGCCTCTCGATGGGTTCAGCGTGACCATGAAGGGGAGAGGAGCTAGAGGAGGCAGCTGCTGCAGGCACCACAGATCCTGGATTAGAGAGAACCGTAAGTGTGGCCGCCGCCCCCATGTGAGCCTGGGTAGGAGGAATGACGAAGCGGCTGGATTTAGAAGAATCAAGCTCTCAGGGTTCATACAGTCGTGAAATTCCTGGAAAAGTCATGGGATTTTGACATGACACTTTCCAGGCCTGGAAACGTTATGGAAAATTAGTAAACCCCACTAAGTTTTGGAAAAGTCCAGCTGAAACCTGGTCACCGGCCTCTTCAATATGAATAGACCGTGACAGGCTGGGAACTCTGCGGCTGATTGATCCACCTAAACCTGAAACTTGAAAACTGAAACTGAGAAATAGTGCACTTACTGTCCCCGCTCTCAGAAGCCTACCAGCGGGGGGGGGGGGGGGGGATGGGGGCGCGCGCACTGGGGGGTGTCAGGCCGGTGTCCGCCGGGCCGCCCGCATCTCTGTGTGAAGGCAGCTGCAGTGGCAGTTCCTTCAGTCGGCGGCAGGAAGAAGGTGAGTGAGAGTGCCTGAGCAGCCTTGTTTGGGTGCTGGCTAGGAGGGGGGTGGGTCAGCTGCATACAGATGAATTGAACTTTCCATATTCCTCCTGCTGTTGCTGAATGCCTGTTACTCCTCTCAGCGGCTGCAGGAGGAATATGGAAAGTTCAAGTCATCTATATGCAGCTGCCCCATCCCCCTCCCATACAACTTCCTTTGCTGCCCCCCCCCCCTCAGTGCTAATAACCCCCCCCCCCCCTCAGCTCAGTGCTAATAACCCCCCTCTCAGTGCTATTAACCCCCCCAGTGCTATTAACCCCCCCTCAGTGCTATTAACCCCCCCTCAGTGCTCTTTAGCCCCCCTCAGTGCTCTTTAGCCCCCCCCGTGTTCTTTAGCCCCCCCACAGTGTTCTTTAGCCACCCCCCCCAGTGTTCTTTAGCTCCCCACAGTGCTTTTCATCTCCCCCCCATGCTCTCTGGCTCCCCCAGTGCTCTCCACCCCTGTTCATGCCCATGCTCTCTGGCTCCACCCTCAGTGATTTCCAGATCCCCCCCTCCCCCTGTGCTCTCCATCCCCCTGGTTTTCCAATTCCCCTGCAATGCTTTCCAAACCCCCCCTTAATTCTCTCCAGTCCGGTGCCCCCCCTGCCCTTCAGCTCCTCCAGTGCTCTCTGCTTCCCCTGTGCTCTCTGGCCCCTCAAGTGCTCTTCTATCATGTCCACAGTCTCTGACCTTCTCTTGTATCATGTCTGCAGTCTCTGACCTTCTCTTGTATCATGTCCGCAGTCTCTGACCATCTCTTGTATCATGTCCGCAGTCTCTGACCATCTCTTGTATCATGTCCGCAGTCTCTGACCATCTCTTGTATCATGTCCGCAGTCTCTGACCATCTCTTGTATCATGTCCGCAGTCTCTGACCATCTCTTGTATCATGTCCGCAGTCTCTGACCATCTCTTGTATCATGTCCGCAGTCTCTGACCATCTCTTGTATCATGTCCGCAGTCTCTGACCATCTCTTGTGTTTTATCATGTCTGCAGTCTCTGAGGGGGTGTCTGTAGAGCAGTCAAAGTGGGAGTGCTGTTGGGATGGGGATCACAGGAGAAGTCAGATATGTGTGGACTGGGGAGAGGAGACTACAGAATAAAACCAGAGCATGGTGCACCTAAGAGGAGGTCAGTGACAGTGCTGCCCGGCCAGTCTGAGGGGGGGGGGGGGTCACTGATGTAAGGGGGCACTGTTATAAAGGTTCCTCCTTTATATCAGGACCCCCCCTCCCTTCCTTAGTGCATTCACTCTATGGAAGGTGGTCTCTGGTCACCAGAGTCCCCCTACATCAGAGTTCCTGGAATTACCCTTTACATCAGTGTGCAGGATTTCCCCTTACAGTGCAAGGGGGAACTCTGTGGATGCTGATGTGAAGGGGAGCTCTGATGTGTAAAGGGCAATGCTGCAGACCCTGATGTAAAGGGGAACGCAGTGGACTCTGATATAAGGTGGTTTTGGGTCACCAGAGCCCCCCCCCCCCCCTTATATCAGAGTTCCCCTTTAGATCATGATCTGTGAAATTCCCCTTTATGTCAGAGTTCCCCTGCCCTGTAAAGGGGAATCCTGTAAGGAGGAACTCTTTGGTGGCTGGGTTATATTAGCCTGACCTTCGTGTAAATATAGAAAAATGGTTTTGTTTAACTTAAACACATTGCTAAGTCTCACTGGTACGACTTGTCAGGCGACTTGGTCAGCCTGACAAGTCACGCACCGTCGCGTCCCATAGTGTAGTACAGGAACGGTTCTAATAGGAGCGACACAAGTCGCTCCGACTTAGAAAAGGGGTCCTGTACTACATTGGGGCGACCTGGAGCGACTTGCATAGACATTCATTTTATGAAGTCTGTGCAAGTCGTGCCGAAGTAGCGGTGCATGCGACTTCACAGGTCGCCCCCGAAGTCGTGCCGCTGCAGTGTGAACCGGCACTAAAAGCGCTATCTACATGTTTATAGTTTAAATATTGACATTTGTACTGTTTAGCACAGAATACGGGCATTTTAGGTACTTTTTTGCAATGTCAGTGGAGGGGAGATCTTGGGTTCCCACACTTTTTTCCCAGGACTTGACCCCTGAGTATAGACAAGAACAAGCGCCGCACTTGTGCATCTGTGCCATCCATACCAGTCCACCTGCACCTCCATCATGACTGTGGCTTGGGCCTAAAGAGTAAGCGCCACATTTTGTGCATCTGACTGTGCCATCCATACCAGGCCGGCTGCACCTCCATCATGACTGCCTAAACTGAAGCTTTATTATCCTCAAGCAGGAGCAGCCATTAACCACTTGCCGACCGCCGCCCGACTATATATGGCGGCGGTCAGCCCCTCCCAGGCAAAGTGACATACCGGTATGTCACTAGCCTGGGAGCGAATAGCCGGCGAGCGCGTGCCGCCGGAGGCGCGCTCCCGTACCCGACGAAGCCAGCGCGTGTGACCGGCGGACCCGATGTCCGCCGGTCACTCGCAATCGTCAGGAAGAGAGGGAGAAAGGCAGACGGCTAGTGTAAACAAAGCCGCCTGTCATTCTCCCCTGTGTAAAAGCACTGATCACTGCTATGTAGGACCGTTGATCTGTGCTATTACACCACTAGCCACATCCAATGACAGTAAGAAACACGCCCCTAGGGACACACTTAACCCCTCCCTCTCCAATAAAGTTAACCCCTTCCCTCCCAGTGTCATTTTTACAGTAACAGTGCATATGTATAGCACTGATTACTGTAGTAATGTCACTGGTACCCCCAAAAGTGTCAAAAATGTCAGTCAAGGGTCCGATCTGTCCGCCACAATGTCGCAGTACCGCAAAAAAATCGCAGATCGCCGCCATTACGCGTTAAAAAAAAAAACAACAAAAATGACAAAAATCTTTCCCTTATTTAGTAAACGCTATAACTTTTGCGCAAACATATGTAGCAGAAAACAAATTGGCAAAAGATTTAAAAAAAAAATAGATTTTTACATTTTTTTTGGGGGGGGAATTTCATATAAAAAAATGTGAAAAATATTCTTATTTTTGCAAAATTGTCGCTCTTTTTTTGTTTATAGCGCATGATCAAAAAATCGCACAGGTGATCAAATATCACCAAAAGAAAGCTCTGTTTGTGCGAAAAAAAGGACGTCAAATTTGTTTGGGTACAGCGTCGCACGACCGCGCAATTGTCCGTTAAAGTCACGCAGTGCCGAATCGCGAAATACCCCCTGGTCAGGAAGGGGGTAAAATCTTTTGGGGCTTAAGTGGTTAATCTTCTTTCTCCAATATATTGGTCAAATTACAAGTTAACTTTATGGGGGTAACACAGTTTCAGCTAAAGTTAGTGTGTTCACAGGGTAGCAATGCCAGGGAAATGCAGCTTTAAAATGTATGGCATCATGATGAAAAGTATGAGAGGTGGCTGGAGAAAGATCAGGACCCGGGACGTGCTAAATGTACAGTGTGTGCCGTAAAACGTTTGACATTTCCAACATGGGAGAGGCAGCGCTGTCTAGCCACGCTAAAGGTGCAAAGCACCAGTCTGCAGCTACGTGCTCAGCAGCTTCCAATCCGATCGCTGGCTTTTTAACCCGTGCGCCTCAAGTGACACCGGCTCCCAGCTGCGGCAGCGGTGCTTCCATCTCATCCAATGTAAAACAAGGGACCATTTTGAGTCGCGCTGTATCCAGAAACAAAACCCTAACTGCAGAGGTACTGTACACTACAAAGCTTGTCATTTATTTTAGTATAAATATGCTGGGTGTGACATGGATTTTCTTCTTATTTAACATGTATACATAGACATTTCATGAAACTTTAGGTCATAAATATTTACGTGAAGTCATGGAAAAGTCATGGAATTTTATTGGTAAAAATGTGTATGAACCATTCTCTACATTTCCTTCTGCATCCTCTGAAAGCATGTAGGAGGGGGAGGAGGAGAAGCAGGCATTCTGAGGCTGCAGAAGGAAATGCAGAGCTTGATTCTTCAAAATGCACCCGCCTCTACTGCTCCTTTTATCCAGTGTCTTTCTACTGACCCCCAGTGCTCTCTGACCAGCCCCAGGGCTTTTCAACCCCACTGCTCTCCAACATCCCCCAGTGCTCTCTGCCCCCCCCCCCCCAGGGCTCTTCTACACCCCTCAGGGCTCCCCTACACCCCCCCCCAGGGCTCTTCTACACCCCTCAGGGCTCCCCTACACCCCCCATACACCCCGTAGGGCTCTCCTACACCCCCCCAGTACTCTCCTACACCCCCCAGTGCTCTCCTACACCCCCCCAGTGCTCTCCTACACCCCCCAGTGCTCTCTGCCCCCCCCCCAGGGCTCTCCTACACCCCCCCCCAGGGCTCTTCTACACCCCTCAGGGCTCCCCTACACCCCCCCCAGGGCTCTTCTACACCCCTCAGGGCTCCCCTACACCCCCCATACACCCCGTAGGGCTCTCCTACACCCCCCAGTACTCTCCTACACCCCCCAGTGCTCTCCTACACCCCCCCCAGTGCTCTCCTACACCCCCCAGGGCTCTCCTACACCCCCCAGTGCTCTCCTACACCCCCCAACACCCCCCAGTGCTCTCCTACACCCCCCAGTGCTCTCCTACACCCCCCAGTGCTCTCCTACACCCCCTAGTGCTCTCCTACACCCCCTGTGCTCTCCTACACTCCCAGGGCTCTCCTACACCCCCCATTGCTCTCCTACACCCCCCCAGTGCTCTCCTACACCCCCAGGGCTCTCCTACACCCCCTAGTGCTCTCCTACAACCCCTAGTGCTCTCCTACACCCCCTAGTGCTCTCCTACACCCCCTGTGCTCTCCTACACCCCCCAGTGCTCTCCTACAGCCCCAGGGCTCTCCTGCACCCCCTAGTGCTCTCCTACACCCCCAGGGCTCTCCTACACTCCCCTACACCCCCCAGGGCTCCCCTAAACTCCCCCAGTGCTCTCCTACACCCCCCAGTGCTCTCCTACACCCCCAGGGCTCCCCTAAACTCCCCCAGTGCTCTCCTACACCCCCAGGGCTCTCCTACATGCCCCAGGGCTCTCCTACACGCCACAGGGCTCTCCTACACCCCCCGTGCTCTCCTACACCCCCAGGGCTCTCCAACACCCCCAGGGCTCTGCTGTAGGGTTTATTGATGCTGGCTACTGGGAGATCTATTATTGTTGTTTGGGTGGTGCTATTGTTGCTGGAGGGGGGGAGGTATTTTGTGGCAAGTAGTCTATCTTTGCTGTGGGATCTATTGTTGCTCGGGTCTATTGTTCTGGGGGATCTATTGTTGCTTTAGGGGATCTATTGTTGCTTCAAGGCACTGTACCTTGATTACTGAAGGCCCCTTTCACACTTGTGTAACCTCAAAGGCACGCAATTTTTTGCCTTGTTTTTCGCCGCGAAGCAATGCCTATTACATTTTTCTGTTTGCGCCCCCCCCAAAAAAAAGTTGGAGCACCAGCCGCCACTGTTCCTGAGCTGTGTTCCCCGTCCTGTATTCCTGTATTTATCTCCGATAAACTTCCTTCTCTGTGCTGAAGACACAATTTATGTATCTAGACTGGATTTATGGAGATTCTAGGGTTCAGCTGGCAGAAAAATTTTCATTTTCACCATAAACGTTACTAGACCTATGCTTCTGGGGTATATGCTTTGGGTCTCCTTCCCCATGCCCGGGTCTAGCAAGATCTCTGACAGAACAATTCTCTCAGGGTTACTTGTTCTGTTATATGCTGACGGGTGGAGGGATATGTCTGTATAGTCTCAGACCCAAGTCACTGAGTGCAGTCTCAGGAGATGGGAGGCAGCGGTGTGGGACCTCTGCAACTTGTCTCATGTAAACATTTAAGCTTCCACTGAGAATACACATAGTATGTATTCTCTTTTTTGTTACACCCATTTTCAACCAGCTGGATATTTTATATCTGATGATGTTTGATTGGAGCACAGACTTTTACACGTTGATAATAATGTGATAAAATCCTCAATTTTGGAACCTTAAGCAGCCTTTGGGATCAGTCCAGTCTTCATCTTATGCCCAGTACACACGTGCAGATTGTCGGCCGAAAATCTTCGGCCGACGACCAAGCGGGCGATTGTAGGCTTGTTAGTATGATGCTTCCGACAGCCGACAGCGCACTTTCGGCCGAAAAGAATCTGTCTTGCAAGCATGAAAATTTTTGTATGCCGACACCAGAACGGCCGATTGTTCGCCAGTCAGTACAGATTTCGGCCGACAGACAGCAGATTTGCAAGACTGGGCATGCTCAGAAAAGAAAAAACACAGGGAAAGTTAACCATCACATGACATCACTTCTGCAGTCGGCGGACAAAATTCTTGTGCAGTCTTTTGCACTTTTCAACAGACACGACAGCCCGGGGACAAAAGACGGCCGATCGTTCGGCCGACGATCTGCACGTGTGTACGGGGCATTAGTTGTTCTCTCCCCATCCTCACTCTCTGACCTCTGGTGGGGCTCAGCCCCGCTATTATTCATGACTAAATCATGGACTAAATAAGGAAGTACAGGACTTCTTGTGTTGGGAAGATGGCAATGAGTGATAGAGGGGGTGGGGACACTCGTCCTATAATCCCCTCATCACTGTCATTCCTATAAAAGACAGTTCTCGTTGTTTCCTCACTCTCTGACTAAGGTCCATGAATAAAGAAATGAACTGGTAGGAGATCAGAGAACCCATTTACTAGTTACCTTGAGGGTGGAATTGTAAGATCTTCAGAAACAAAGCTGCCTGATGTGGGCGGAGTCTTGGTTTAGGGGAACCAATCTGCTCATGTCTAGTAATAATCTTTTTATTTCTATTTTAGTAGATGGGCGGGAGATGAGGAAAACCTCAGAGGATTGTCTCACTTTGTCTCCAGACTGTAAAGTAGAAGATGAGGACATCACACAGTATAGTCCAGGAGAAAACCCGGCTACCTCAAATGTCCATCCGGCACCACACAGTGTAGATGGACCATCGTATTCCTCTTATCCTGAGGAACCTCAGACTGTGAGGGACGGTGCCGTCCTTCCAACAGATAAGAGATTTTCTTGTACTGAGTGTGGGAAGTGTTTTTCAAAAAAGTCCCATATTCGCATACATCAGAGATCTCACACGGGGGAGAAGCCGTATTCCTGTCCTGAGTGCGGGAAATGTTTTTCACGGAAGTCTGCTTTATATACACATCAGAGATCTCACACGGGGGAAAAGCCATATTTCTGTCCTGAGTGCGGGAAATGTTTTTCACGGAAGTCTGCTTTATGTACACATCAGAGATCTCACACGGGTGAGAAGCCATATTTCTGTTCTGAGTGCAGGAAATGTTTTTCAGACAATTCCTATCTTTACAGACATCAGAGGTCTCACGCAGGGGAGAAGCCATTTTCGTGTCCTGAGTGTGGGAAATATTTTTCACGGAAGTCTTCTCTTTCCACACATCAAAGGTCTCACACGGGGGAGAAGCCGTATTCCTGTCCTGAGTGTGGGAAATGTTTTTCGAAGAAGTCTCATATTTCCATACATCAGAGATCTCACACGGGGGAAAAGCCATATTCCTGTCCTGAGTGCGGGAAATGTTTTTCAGACAATTCCTGTCTTTACAGACATCAGAGGTCTCACACAGGGGAGAAGCCATTTTCGTGTCCTGAGTGTGGGAAATGTTTTTCACGGAAGTCCTTTCTTTACACACATCAAAGGTCTCACACAGGGGAGAAGCCGTATTCCTGTCCTGAATGTGGGAAATGTTTTTCACAGAAGTCTGTTTTATATACACATCAGAGATCTCACACGGGTGAGAAGCCATATTCCTGTCCTGAGTGCGGAAAATGTTTTTCACAGAAGTCTGCTTTATCTACACATCAAAGGTCTCACACGGGGGAGAAGCCGTATTCCTGTCCTGAGTGCGGGAAATGTTTCTTAAGCAAGTTCCTTCTGAACACACATCAGAGGTCTCACACGGGGGAGAATCCATTTTCGTGTCCTGAGTGCGGGAAATGTTTTTCACATAAGTACAGTCTTAACAGACATCAGAGATCTCACACGGGGGAGAAAGCGTATTCCTGTCCTGAGTGCGGCAAATGTTTTTCACAGAAGTCCAGTCTTTACAGACATCAGAGATCTCACACGGGGGAGAAAGCGTATTCCTGTCCTGAGTGAGGGAATTGTTCCTCACTGAAGTCCTGTCTTCCTGTACATTAGGAATCCCACACAACCCTCGAGGTGCGTTAGTGCCTTGAGTGTGGGAAATGTCTTCTATATGAATGTTGCTGGACATGTGGGTAAGAAGCACACCCTGATAAACACCTCAGATATACTCCATAGCTGATCTTCATCATGTAAGAAACACTTCATAAGGAGATCGGAGATCATCAAAGACATGGATGAAGTGTTGTACCGTGTTGGTCATTGATAGCAGTAGAAAAATAAAAGTGGAGTCATCACCTTTCATTTCATTTTGTGGTGTAACCTTTCACAAAATCTTAGAGGTCTATGTCTTAAAAAGCATTTTCTAAGCACACACATGCACATCTGGTGGACTTGACCAATAGTACAAACCTTCTGGCAAGCTGTCTTCCAAATCCTCTCTACCCTGATGGCTGAATCAATCTCTCCTGACCCCCTCTTGGCTTTGCTCAATATGAAGCCAGACCCTGTCTCTAAATCTAAACACAAATTATTCCTACAAGTCACCACGGCAGCCAAACAAACCATTGCGAGAGCATGGAAGTCCCCACACCTCTCCTTGCCTGAGGTTAAGCAGCGGGTCACCACCGCCATGATTCACGCCAAAATTGAGGCTGTTCTGTTGGATAAAGTAGACAAATTCGACAGACTCTGGCAACCTTGGGTTGACAATTTCCTTCCCTCCAACTTCGACAACTCCCTCCTGCTGCCCTAATCCTGATCTGAGGCTTACCAGCTGCTACTTCCAGTTCACTGACCCCCCCCCCCCCCGGGAACCTTCCTTCTTTCCCCCTTCCCCCTCTTTCTCTGCTCTACCTCCCCCTCTGTCCCCCCCTCCCTCCCCTTGTCCCATTCTGCTCCCCTCTTCCTTCCCCCCCCCCCCTTTTCCCTGCTACACCTCTCCACAAGTTTCAGTTCTGGCATCGACTACACACCTGTTTGAGCCTGTCAAGAATATCGGAGTACACCACGCAGGCCCCCATGTTTAGCCTGCTCTCTTAGTTTTACCAACTTGTAACCACTGTTTCCCCCGTCTAGTTGGATAACCATGTGGATTCCCACACCCATCTACCCTTTCTCACGTGATACTGTGATATTGGGCTTTGTTCGCCCTTGATTCGTCGGCTGTGCCCCCCCCCCCCCCCACATGGCACAGAGTGTTCCCTTTATGGGGTGCCTGTGGGCTGGCAACGCTGATCACGGATCTCTAGCCACAGCCCCCCTTGTTGCCTCTTAGCCACCTACTCCTAAGTTCAACCCACGGTTACTGTAGCCGATATTTTGTTAGCAAGGAGGAGAGGAGAGATTGGCGCAATCAGATGATCAGAACTGTAAACAGTTTCTATGCATATAGCTAGGTATGGCAAGGTGGGCTTCAGTGTACAAAGTCCGGTGTGGCTTGCTGAACACTTCGATGGCTGCCTCCAGTAAAGGGTGAAGTAACCCTGTATGACCCAAAACAAGAAGAGAAAAGACCGGGCGCCGATCTAAGTGTAGCAATAAAACATTTAATAGCAATAGCAAGAGTACTACTCACAGGAGTATGTTAAAAACAGGCATCTCAATAGTGGGTGTGCAGAGTTCGTCCGGGGGGTCCTCCACAAGTCCTGTTGGAACTGGTGCTGCGAGGGATATGCAGCGGCTTCCTGGTGCGGGACGCGCTGATCTCTCTGTGTTGATCAGGCAGCGTGGGTCCGTAGGATGGAGGGCCGTGGTGTCACTTCCTGGTCGACTCTGCGTGCTTGAACGGCGACGCGTTTGCGGAGCATGCGCTCCTTCTTCAGGCCGTCGGCCTGAAGAAGGAGCGCATGCTCCGCAAACGCGTCGCCGTTCAAGCACGCAGAGTCGACCAGGAAGTGACACCACGGCCCTCCATCCTACGGACCCACGCTGCCTGATCAACACAGAGAGATCAGCGTGTCCCGCACCAGGAAGCCGCTGCATATCCCTCGCAGCACCAGTTCCAACAGGACTTGTGGAGGACCCCCCGGACGAACTCTGCACACCCACTATTGAGATGCCTGTTTTTAACATACTCCTGTGAGTAGTACTCTTGCTATTGCTATTAAATGTTTTATTGCTACACTTAGATCGGCGCCCGATATTTTGTTAGCGCATGTGGATTGTATCTTGTCACTCTGTTTACCAATTGTTGTTACTTGTTTACTCTGTTTTTCAATAAAATATTTGAACACAAAAAAAAGCATTTTCTGAATAAATGTGACCAACATTTGCCCAGCCATGATGAATATTGGCTGTATTTTATTTCATACACTGATTTTACTTGGCTCCATCTAGTGGCTGTAACCACTTGCCGACCAATCACAGTACATATAAAAAAGTGCTAGTGTGAAAGTGAGAGATGGCGCTGCCTGTGATCAAAATAAACCTAAGTAGAATAAGTTGGTGACAAACTAGGTGTCTCTATTACCTTTAAGTGGGCTTAGTAAACCCAATAGTATGAATGGTGGGAATGTGTATGATTGATAATGACTAGTGCCAGCATAAATACCAAGTGCATACAATAAACTTAAATATACATACTCCTATGCATACAAATACTTCCTGATTCCAATAAAGCTACAGTGCTTCAAGTGCTGCTGTGCACAAAAAGTTGCTTCAGTGCATCTACCATAAACAATGTGCAATTCAATGCAATTGTACAAAGTGCAATCAAGTAGCAACAAAGTGCAAAATACAGGTAGCCGTTCCTTTATGCCCAGTCTGTGAATATGTCCACAGGGAAACCCTTAGCTCAGGGGTCCCTCTAACAAAATAATGGGGGCAGTGCTGCCTGATAATAGTCCGTGAGTGATGAGAAAAGTGCCCTCAAGCAGGACTCCTGCTTGGAAGTGAATCCAATTGGTCTTGTGGTGAAACACTTGGATGGACCCGAGTTCCCGGAACACAACCATGTGTTTTGGTCAGTGCCTACACTCGTGCCTCCCCCCTCGGGGTAAACACTCACTAGAGATCAGGCCCCTAGGTAGGGGTGATAAGCCTTAGTACAGTGGTAGTGGCCCGTAACCGGCTCCTCTCCCCACACTTGATCTTGGGTGTGTGGCTCCAGAAATCAGGTGCATATACTCTGGGCTTTTTTTCTCAGAAAATAGGTGCAGAAACTCAACTACGACCCCCCCCCCCAAAACCCCCTCTCCAAATTTGTCAAAATTTCACTAACAATGGGAGGGTCTTAAAGGAGCATTAACTACCAGGAATATATTATGTAAAGAGTGCAGAGTTCGGCGGGGTTACACACAGAGTGCAGGGTTCAGGGGTCTGCTATGTGGACAGAGTTCGGGAGTGTGCTATGTACATAGTGCAGAGTTTGGGGGTGGGCAAAGAGTGCAGGATTCATCCTTCTTCCACAGCTGCTAAGCTCTGCATCCCCCACCCACATATCACTTTCACCCCTCTTCTTCGCCAGTACTTCCCCTCACAATGTAGATGGCTTCACCTCTCTCACTTGCAGAGAGATCATCCAGTGGGGGTGTCAGCGTCTGCACTGCACCCCAGGCACCGGCATGGACTTTGTCCTCATACTGCACTTGGAAAACACAGGAAGTCAGACCTCTGTGTTTATGAGTAATAGTGGTGAGCGGGGAGCAGAGGGCCTGAGCCAAAGGTGGTGGAACTGAGTTCCACCAAGTTCTAGCTGAAAAAAAGCCCTGCATATACTGCAGCTGGGGTTGCAGGCTGGCCGCTAAGTTGGGAATTTTTCTTTGTTTTTGTTTGACATGCGTCTCCTTTCCATGAGCTTCTTGATGCGAAGGGAGGTTAAAGCTTGGGGCAGTTGCCATTTTCTTTAATACATTAGCCTTTGTGCGCAAGCATAGGGGGACGGGGCTCTTTTAATTTTTTTATTATTTACTTTTTACAATTTTTACACTGTCTCATTTTTTTTTTTTTATCACAAGAGATGGACAACATCCCTTGTGATAACATGGACAGTGATGGGTTCTCCTTACTCCTCTACTAGACCCCAAATCTCTCCTCTGCCCTTAAAAAACATCTTTTGTAAAATTTCAAGGTACATTCAAATCCCCATTTTCAGGTCTGATAGAACTTTTTCCACATTTGTCTTCCCCCATTACCCCCATCTTTACCCACTACCACTCCTGACTACATTACAATAGATTTACATCTTCACTACCAGGACATGACCCACTGCTCCCTGAAGTGGGGTGCGGAACGGATTTTTGAACAGAGAGATAAAAATTTGGAAGTTGTTAGCATTACTAACAGCTCAGGATAAGTCTCAGACAGTAATTCCATGCCTTTCCCCACAACATGGATCATTACTTACAGACGGAGAGGACATTTTACAAACATTTGTCTCTTTTTCAGAGATCTTTACGCGCCTATTCCCCTTATGCTATAGAGGACCTGTTGGCTGTTCTAAATCCCTTGAGCCTACACATAATACCTGAGGAGATCAGGGACGCTTTAGAGGCCCCATTTAGGGAGGAGGTGGTAATGTGTGCAATAGGTTCCTTTCCCAATAGGAAGGTGCCTGATCCGGATGGATTACCGATAGAGTGGTATAAACATTATGCGGACTATCTCTCTCCAAGAATACTGAAGCTTTATGCGGAGTGGTTTGAAACTGACTCCCTCCCCCTTTCTTATACGCCTATCTCTTTACTTAGTCTAGATTTCAAAATCCTCACTAAATTGCTAACTAACAGACTCATGCCTGTCCTGGTGAATTTAGTTTTCCTTGACCAGACAGGCTTCATGCTGAAAAAAAGCCATGGGTATTAATTTGCGCAGGGTTTTTACACATATGCATCTAGGTATCCTGCGGAGGGTTTCTTGTTTTTCTTGAGCTGGAAAAAGCCTTTGTTTCAATACATTGGCAATATATGTCCACAGTGTTAGAGGCTTATGGGTTTGGTCCCAAGTTCAGACAGTGGATAAATATTTTATATCATAACCCGACTGCACCCATTAAACTCAATGGTCTGACCTCTGAGTTCTTCCCGGTTAGATGGGGTACCAGACAAGGGTGTCCGATGTCCCCTGGGCTTTTTGCCTGCTAATCGAACCTCTGGCTATTGCACTGATGGCCTCACCCGGGGTACAAGGTATTCAGGTTGGAAGCCTGACAGAAAAGGTAGCTTTATATGCAGACGATATGGTGCTGTTTTTGGGGGACTCTGATGCTTCTCTGATTGCGGCGTTATCCATTTTGAATTCTTCCTTTAAGGGTGCCTTCTTCACCCTGCAGGGTTGCCGCTAATTGTCCTTTATAAGCGGGTAGACAGAGTTAAATACCTGGGCATTCCTAGTTCTAATTCAGTCTCAGATTTCATTACCTTGAACGTGACTCCTCTAATAAAGATAGAAAGTTAACCTATTAAAGATGAAGTTCCTGCCATTGTTCCTGTTTACATTCCGTAATTCAGTGGTGTGGATTCCGAGGTATATATTCGGGAACATTGATAGGCTGGTCTCCATTTTCTTATGGAATGGACAAAATCCCAGGATTAAATTACAGGTTCTCCTGCAACCATGGAAGCAAGGGGAATTGGAGGTGCCAAACTTCTTTCGCTATTACCTGGCAGGACAGCTAGTGTTCATACATCGGTTGCTGACTCTCCCAGAGGATGATGCGGCGGTTGCACTGGAGGCTGCGATACTGGGCTCCTATGAGGCTCTGTCCAATTTGTTGCTCAGAGGCATCCGGGCCCCTTACCCCATTACTAATTCTATGAGAGGAATCATTAGAGCTTGGGTGGTAGCAGACAGGGCGGACTCTGGCAGCAAACAGGCAATATCACCTTGTGCTTATTGTGGAATAACCCTCTGTTTCCACATCTGTTTAACTTCCCAGATACCATTATATGGACCAAATATGGTATCAAGAGGGTAGCAGATGTAGTTAAGAAATTCACACTTCTACAGTTTGATGTCATAAAATTCACATTCAATCTACGGAACTCCCATCTGTTTCGATACTTACAATTGTGACATGCATACAATTCTCAATATGGTACCTCACCAATTACATTGTAAGAGAGTGATATTAAAATTATGCTAAGAAATTATTCTTTGGATAAAGCATGTCTAATATTTATAAGCAGTTATTTAGAAATACACAGAGTCCTTGAACCTTACAGAACAGCTTGGGAAAGGGTATTTCCCCAGATGGACAGTGATGACTGGGACAATGTATGGGGCATAAATTTCTCTCGGTTGGTCTCAGCTAGAGATCATCTCATTCAACTTAATTTTCTACATCGTATTTACCTTACCCCAGCCAAATTGACTAAAACTTTACCGTCCCTGTGACGGTACCCGTTACTGGGAGTGAAATACAGATACTTAATGGTTTGAATTGCTTCAAGTGGGACAGTAATATTTGTCAGCTGTTTGATTCTGAACATGTTCATTGAAAGAGCTAATCACATTGGCTTCTGTTCCATGTCCTTCAATATCAGAGACAGGCTTTCCCTATTGTTTGTGTATTGAGATAATGTGAATTCCATGTACTTCAATGTAGGGGCCGGACAGACTGTTATTGGCAGTCTTGTCCTATTGTCTGTTTTGAGTTGGAATGTGGATTGTGTTAAGTCTGCCTGTCCCATTGTTAAATGTTAATGACCTCACATTCTTCTGTCCAGATGGCTAGATAATTAGTTCAGGTTAATTCTGTTTCTGTATACAATTCTCATCTGCATATGATAATGTAATAAGGCAGAGGGGAGGGGTTGTGTACACTGTATGGGAGTGACTGAGTGTAAAACTCTGTTTTTATTGGATTGTGAATTTCATGTCCCGTTCCCCACAAGATCCACCTGGGTGGTAACCTTGTGGGGAAAACTGTATAAAAGAGCAGCTGTACCATTAAACCTAGAGTTCTACTTCACCCTCAATCTAAAGTCCTGTCTCTTATTGAGGGAATCTGTTACAAGGGATTACTATGCTCTTCATACTCCCATGAATAATCACTAAGTTCTTGTAAGAGCTGGTTCCTGTTTCTGCTTCACTCTCTGGGGAAAGAGAGGTTCACCCACTGGAACCTGGAGCCTTGTTATAGGTCCAGGGTTGGTAGGAGATGGTGAGACCCCAACCAAGCTGCGGCGGTTCGTGGTGTCTGCAGTGGTTATAGTGTCAGGTGGAGTGCTTGGATCCCTCGGGAAGCACTAGGAGCATCTGTCATTGGAGTTACCCAGTCAGTGTGCCAGTTGATCCATTACAGTCCCAGTCATCCTGTTGTTGGTGGTGCAGCTCATCCGGAGCGAATTTCATTCATATATTCTGGGAATTTGTGGCCATACAGATGTTTTGGCTGGAAGTGGCGGAATGCATTGAGGAGGTTACTACAAGGTGTCTCTTGGGATTGGTAGACTTTGTTATTTTTATATGCTAGGAAAATGATAGTGCTCTCCTGGAAAACGCCTACACCCCCCTGCCATCCAGGCATGGAAGGCGCTTGTAAATAAAGCACTCCCCTTTTATAAGGTTACTTATGCCAGTAGTGGTATACCCAATAAATTCAAGAAGGTGTGGGGCGGATGGACAAAGAGTCCTTCTACAATGTCCGATTAATCTGGGAGTAGTTGGAAAGCCTTTGCTTCTGTTCATGAGATATATTCTTGTGACTGGATAGAAATATGTCTCTAGAGTTCAATGTACTGTATATGCGTTGGATCTGGCTTTGTGCAATGATTGTCAGCTCCAGTGTTGTTTCCTTGGTGTGGCGTTTTTTTTTTTTTTTAAATCAGAAACCAAGTTTATTAAGAAAAACCAACAATACAGAATACATTCAATACACTTTCTTCCCATTATCAAGTACAAAAGTAATCTTCCAACGAGGCCATACACATGAACAATAAGAAAATAAGTCCCCCCGTCAGGAACCGCTCCCGACGAGGAGGCAGATCCATCAGCATCGTAATCAACAGCATAAACAAAATACAGTCCTCCCCCCTCCTGCACATATTCCAAGTCTACGATCATTGCAGAAGGCGGTCCATAACCAGGTCTTGGGGAGCCAGGCCAGGCACCACCAGCCATCCTCCCCAGATCTTATCATATCTATGCGGAACCCCCCTGTGTTGGTATATCAGACGTTCACAGCGCAGGGTATTGCCCATGGCTTTAATCCACATCTCCACCGTAGGCGGGGACGGGGCAATCCAGTGTTGCAGAATAAGTTTCCTCGCCTGGAACAAAGATCTCGTAACCGCCCATCTAACACTAGCATCCTCCGTGAACTCCTCCACCATACCTAGCAGACATGGCTTTGGGTCCACAGGCACCGAGAGGACATAAGCTGCATTGATGGTTCTCACCACCGCCGCCCAGTACCTGTGGAGTTTAGGACAGCGCCACAGCAGGTGGATGAGGTCACCAGTATCCCTTTGACAGCGAGCACACAGCGGATCTGGTCGCAGACCCATTCTGTGTAGGCGCGCCGGCGTGCGATGCACCCTGAGGAGCACGTACAGCTGTGAGAGTCTCTGCGTCACATTCAATGAACAGTGGCACACCGTTTCCAGTGCCTCCTCCCATTGGTCGTCAGTAAGGGCGCCCACGTCCGTCTCCCACTGTACCCAAGCATTGGCGCGGGAATTTGTCCAAGTGATAACCCAGCAAGAGCGCATAGCAATCAGAAATAAAGCCTTTAGTTGAGGCATAACGTTTCATCATGTAGAATACCGAAGTTGGGGATAACTCTGGAGAATGTAAGGAAGGCTGGGCACCTATAGCATGCTGTAATTGGAGATAGGAGAACTGCATGGTTCGGGGCAAGGCAAACCTGGTCTGCAGCTGCTCAAACGAAAGCAGCTTATTGTGTTCAAACACCTGGTGCAGGTGGGTAACCCCCCTCCCGCGCCACAGAGCCTCGCAGGGCAGGGCCGCCAGCTCCGGATACGTCAGATTCTGCCAGATTGGACTGAACTCAGTAAAGCTAGTCACTCCCTGAAGTTGCTTCGCCTTTGCCCAGACCTTTTGTATCAATCTATATGTGGGGAATGCTCTGTTGGACTTAGCCAGCAGCTGTGACTCTAAAGCACCCGGAAGGTCCTCCGCACCCACCGCCCGCAAGAGCACTGCAAGCGCGGAGTCCCCCCCACCACCTTCACCCCTAACCATGGCACCCAGCAAGTGCTGCAGCTGTGCGGCCATATAGTACAGCCAGGGGTTAGGGAACGCCAACCCTCCCCGGTCTTTGGGGCGCTGTAGCTGTTCTAGCTTGACCCTGGCCGTGCCCTGCTTCCACAACAGGGAGCGGAAGAGGGAGTTGACCAAGCGGAAAATCTTAAGAGGTATAACTACCGGGGAATTATGCAAAAAGTATAGGAGTTGAGGCATGAGAATCATCTTCACCAAATTAGCCCTCCCTGCCACCGAAAGCCACAGTCTAGACCACACTGATATTCTGTCCCTGAATCTCGTCAGGAGTGGGAAAATATTCAATCTGCAATATGCCGTGACATCCGCCGAAACAACAACACCAAGGCAAAAGGTGGCCAACTGCGGGTCCGGGCCCTGGTCCAAAGGCAGCAGGGCCGATTTAGTCCAGTTTATTGTGAGGCCAGAAAACCTACCAAATGATGTAATAATTTGCATCACCCGTCTCAGGGATGGACAGTGTCCCCCAGCAGCAGCATCATGTCATCGGCATAAAGTAGTATCTTTTCATGAATCGGACCATATCGGAACCCCATCACGGAGTCGTCAGCTCTGATACTGGCCGCCAAGGGCTCAATCGCCAAGGCGAACAGCAGGGGGGAAAGTGGGCACCCCTGTCTAGTCCCTCTACCCAATCGAAACGGTAAGGATTGTTTGCCCCCCTCCCTAATAACCGCTCTCGGGGCACTATAGAGGAGTCGCACCCAGGCGATAAACCTAGGGCCGAATCCGAACTTCTCCAGGACAGCCCATAAATAGCCCCATTCCACGCTGTCAAAGGCTTTGTTAGCATCCAGGGACAAGAGAGCACGAGAGCCCATGTTGCCCGCTGTAGTCTGCATGTTAACAAACAACCGTCTAAGATTCACCGCCGTGGATTTATTGGGCATAAAGCCTGCCTGATCGCTATGCACTATGGTGGTCACTACCCGGTTAAGTCTCCTGGCAAGCACCTTGGCCAAAATCTTAACGTCAGACTGTAATAAGGATATCGGTCTATACGAGTTAGGGTCTAGAGGGGGTTTGTCAGGTTTCAACAGCAAAATAATACCAGCTCCCGACATGGAGGGGGGCAGCTCCCCTCTGCGAAGAGCCGCATTCAGAACCTTCAGCAGCCTGGGCATGAGCGCCTCCGAGTAGGTCTGAAAGACCTCCATGGGGAGGCCATCATCTCCTGGCGCCTTAAAAGTGGGAAAAGAGCTGGCCGCCTCCCGAAGCTCCTCCACCGAGATGGGGGCCTCCAATTGCATCCTATGCCGGTCAAAAAAGGCGGGGAGGTCAATTTCCTGCAGATACATGGCAAGGTCCGCATGTGAGTAGTGCACTCTGGATGAGTACAATGTAGAGTAAAAGCGAGTCAGCTCTCCCAAGACCAGCTCAGGAGAGTTGAGAATACCACCCGAGGGGCCACGTAGAGCCCCTATAACCGGCGCCGCAGGGCGCACATTCACAATTTTCACCAGAAGGCGGCCAGTCTGTTCCCCCTCCTCGTAGAAGGTAACCTTAGAGAAAAAACGTTTCTTATCGGCCTTGGAAGAAATGAGACTCGCCAGGGCATCCTGCACAGACAGCCACGCTGCCCTAGAGGCATCCGTGGGCTGCTCCACATAACACTCCTCCTTTTCCCTTACATGTCTAGTCAAAATCTCCTCCATCTCCCTCGAGGAGGACTTAACCCTGTTAACGGCATCTATAAACACCCCTCTCAAGTAGCATTTAAACGCATCCCATTGTAGCAGCGCGTCAGGATATAGGTCATTGTCTAAAAAGAAGTTGACTATGGCAGCGTTTATGTCACAGTCAGAGGGTAGGATCTTCAACCAGTAGGCGTTCAGGCGCCAGGGCACCCTAGGCAAGGAGGAGTCAGGACGCATAACAATCCAGCAGGCCAGGGGCGAGTGGTCCGACACCCCCCGGGGCGCATACAACACTTTGTCTACCACCTCACAGGATTTAGCAGTACCAACACAGAGGTCTATGCGTGACAGGGTCCCGTGGGTCCCTGAGTAACATGAAAATTGGGTGTCGACAGGGTGACGCAGCCTCCAGATATCCACCCAAGACATCTCCCCCAGGAACCTGGCCAAAGGGGTACCACGTGCACCCAGACCGGCCCCAGGAGGAGGGTGTCTATCCCTGGAAGGATCCAGCACCCCGTTGAAGTCCCCCAGAACAAACAAAAGAGCAGTGGGTTTGTCCAAGGCGAAACGCACTAGCTCCCTCAACACAGCCAGCGAAAAGGGAGGAGGCACATACACCACAGCAAACACATATGTTCTAGAATACATCACACAATGCAAAAATATGAATCTACCCTCTGGATCACACAGGGCAGACAGCTCATGGTAGTCCAGGGACTTGTGTATCAGGACACACACCCCCCTGGAGTACGAGGTATGAGTAGAATGGTAAATGCGCTGAGCCCATGCATATTTCACACAACATTCCGTGTCAAGCGTGAGATGAGTCTCCTGCAGTCCCACTATAGCTGGAAAGTATCTGCGCAACACCGTGGACACCATGGCCCTCTTCAGGGGATCGCCCAGCCCTCTGACATTCCACGATACCACAGGGACACTAGCCATCAGGCCGGAAAGTGAACATCAATAGAGGGGAAGGAGCACCGTCCCCAGACGGCCAGGGAGCGGTAGGCCAGGTCAGTTCGTGTAGACCATGGGAAGTCCGTGTATTCCGTAACAAACAGTGTAGCCACAAAAAAAGGAAAAAGAAAAGGAAAAAAGAAGCTTGCCAACAGGGCAAGGTAACAGTCCACAGTTCCAAACATAGACACGGGGACATCTGAAAACAGCACCGGAGGCGCCTCAATATAGCAAGAGAAAAACACATGGATCGGCAAGCGAAGCTCACCAAGAACTGTTCAAGTTCTTATGGGCAGTTCCGGGGTAAAGTAAGGCACCGAATGGCCAGCGACCAGCCGGCCGAGGCACACAGGCGGAAGAAAGGACGGCAAGATGACTGTGTCCCTAGGGCATCAAGGATCCGGTTCCTCTCGGTGTCTGGCCTGCAAAGAGGGTTCATTGACATCCAGCCACTCCACTGCCTCTCTCGCCATGTTAAAGAAGTGGGTCTGGCCCCTAGCAGTCACTCTCAGGCGTGCAGGATACAGCATAGCATAGGGCAGTTGTAACTTTTGCAGGTGCTGTTTTACCTCATGAAATTTGGCTCTCTTCTTCTGGACCTCAGCGGAGAAATCCGGGTAGATGGACACACGCACCCCATTGAACTTAAGTACGACCTTCTCCCTAGCCAGCCGCAGCACCTTCTCCCGGTCCCGGTAGTGCAACAAGCGGGCAAGGACCGGTCGGGGAGCGTTACCCGGGACAGCCCGCGTGGGAGTGCGATGGGCCCGCTCAACAGCAAACATCGGGGAGAATGCGTCCCTCCCAAACATATCTATCAGCCACTGCTCCACAAAGTCCGTGGGGTCCCGACCCTCCACCTTCTCAGGAAGGCCCACTATGCGTATGTTATTCCGCCTAAGGCGGTTTTCAATATCATCAGCCTTGTCCTGCAGTGCCCGCGTCAGGGCCGTGTTAGCCTGGGTATCACCGATGAGCGCTGGCAGCCTGTCCTCCACCTCACTAATGCGCCCCTCCACCGCAGTAGTGCGCTCCCTCATTTTCTGTAGGTCATGGCGGAGCAATGAGACCTCCTCAGTGAGACTCCCGAGCCTCTCCTGGACATTGTTCACAGAGGCTGTGCAGTGCTGGACCGCTGCAAGAATCTGCCT
This sequence comes from Pelophylax lessonae, assembly GCF_965119305.1. Taxonomy (NCBI): domain Eukaryota; kingdom Metazoa; phylum Chordata; class Amphibia; order Anura; family Ranidae; genus Pelophylax; species Pelophylax lessonae. The sequence goes on along the minus strand of NC_138768.1, from coordinate 10,131,280 downwards.
CAAGGTGGGCTGAGGGTCCCCCTCCATCTCCTCATCCAAGGGCACAGGGGGGTCTGCCAACAAGGAGGCAGAAGGAGCAGGTTCCGGAGGTCGGTCAGCGGCCATGGGGGACACCGATGCAGCCCCTGCGTGCAGGTCGTCCGGAGCAGTAGTGGCCTGAGCGTAGGTCAGCTTATGGGCGTAGTATAACATATCCTTAGGGACATCTTTGCGGTTGGACTTGCCTGCCTTGCCACTCTGGTCCTTCGGTTTATCAGCCCTGCGCTGGGTGCCCCTCGGCGTGCCGGCCGCGGCGCCATCTTGGATTTCGGAGGCCGCGCCGTCCTCCCGACCTTTCCGGGTCAGCATAGTCGCCAGTCGGGGATGAGACGTACCGTCCCATTCCCTGGGATACGGTGAATCGATCGGTGCCAAGAATGTGCAGATCGGTAGCCGGTATAAGGATCGATGATAGGGTTACATGCGGGAGCTCCGTGCAGCGTGTCCGCTCACATGCCTTGCGTGGCCACGCCCCCCGGTGTGGCGGTTTTTTAAGAAGACCACTGATGTTGGGATAAGGAATTACAGAGTATATTTTTTGTCATACATACCTGTAAAATATAGGAAAAATGTATTGTTCCTTTACTCACATCTAACCTCTGAGCTGTACTGTGTGCCTTTGTGCTGAAGCTTTGTTTCTTATATTAATAGTCGCCTGATGTTCCGGCTATTTTCAATGTCTGTCTGATTTTTGTCTTTGTACTGTTTGTAAAATAAAATATATAATAAAAATAATTTGTTGGCGTGTCGGGAGTTCACCTGACTAGGAGACACATATAGAGCAGGCACCTGCCATACCTGGCGGTGCTTGCTGACTACTAGTTGGAATCTTCCATACAAGGGGGCTATGAGATTGAGGCTTCTGTGAGGTGAGTCCTGGTCAACCTTTTTTCCACCATATAGCGTGCTATCTAGTGTACCTACTTATTCAATCTCTCCTTTTTAATACTCAGGACCCTGTGAACTCTATTGTTTGGAGATATCTGGCACTCACGTACAGACTCTCCTCACAGGAAGTGCTCTCGCACTCACCAGCCTCTGTCTGTACTTTTTCCCTCCCTTGGTGGACAACTATTAGCAACCATTTTTTTGGTATGAAATGCTCATATAAATTTCACCCCCATTGTCTGGTGTTATTTCCCATGCTTTGTCATCAAACTATATCCCCTTTTCCTATCTTTTTCTCCCCCCTTTCCTGTTCCTTCCCCCTTCCCCCCCACTTTCTCCCTTCTTTTCCCACCCTTCCCCTCTCCTTCCTCTCCTTTTCCTCCCTTTCTTCTGTGTCCATCATCTATACTCATTGGTTTCCTTTCTTTCTCTTTTCATACTACTTTTTTTAGTTATGGGAATATACTAAGGTTCGATATTAAAACTCCCATTGTTGCATCAGAAGTCTTTGTAGACGAGCGCGTAGGGTACGGCGTGCTGACGTCATTGCGCTACCCGGAGGACGGGCTACTTGAGAGACAGCCGGCTTCTTTGATTCTTGCACGTATTTCTTCTTATTTATGTGAGTGTAATTTTATTCTTTTAATAAATTGTCTTGATGATATTACACTATCGAGCACATCTTTTCTTTGTATGGTACCAACGGAGTTCCCATTTGTGAATACCAGGAACAGTCCATTCTTCTCTGGCCATATACATGGGGGCTTACTGACGTAAGGATTTCCTTGTTTAGAGTGGCGTTGTGAGGAACCATACATACAGGCTATATGTATACCAGAATCTAGTAAGGAGACATGTATGTTGAAGCACCGTGGTGACAACAGATATTGGCTTCATATCTTCATTCACTTCACTCATTTCCTATTTTGGATTTTTCAACTTTGGGACTTTATTATATGTCTTAATCATTTATGGACTATTTCATTAATTTATTTATATATATTTAACCAGCTTTTTTTTTTATTTCTAGTGGTCACAACGAGCATCCATGTTATTTAATAAGTAGTCTTGGCGTTATCACTGATTATTTGATGCACTATAGGCATTTATGTGCTTTATGCAATTTTTTGTTATTCATAATAACATTATTGAGACTGGTGGATTGCACAATATCATTATTGACAATTGGTTCATATTAGCGCAGCTTTTTTCTATCTATACTCTACCGCTATCAGTGTCTCCCATGTCCGCCGGTGAGAGTTTATGGTGGCTGACCTGTCAGAGGGGCTGGCGATTGATGCTATCTCCAGGTGAGCCCAAACCCTTCCCCACATATTGATATACAAGTAATGTTATATTATCATGTGATTGTGATTTCCAACCTTGTGATTTTTGTCTGCTTGTAGACAATATTTATCTGGCTTTGTCTTGTTATCATCTTTAGAGTGCGCGTATACCCAATATGCTCCTGAAGAAGCGGTTATTCAGTGAAACATGTTGAGGAATGTACGCTTGAACACTATATTGTACACTCTGTTTTGACCAATCAGCTACCCACCCAAGGAGCTATGTATTAATGTTGGACTTCCGTCCATTTTAATGTTTATGGTTTTGAATAAAATTTGACAAAAAGATTTTATATGTGAAGTATCTGTTATATGATGGTGCCGTAAAAATCCAATTTTTTTCCCTGTTCTTAATTTTCCTTTCTCCCTGGGACTGTTTTTGTGGGGAAAATGGCCACTTTTTCCCCTTTCATGAATAAAAACAATTAAAAAAAAAGAAGACATTTTTCAAACATGGTGTTTATGGGGAGGCAACTGGTGATTAGAGAAAAATAATACTTCGTTTGACATGTTTGATAGTTTACCCAAGCCGTAGCACAAATTATTGGTACATGAAAATCATCATTGGAGCTGTTAAAATCTTGCTTTTACAGTTTTGGATTTACACTTTTTTTTCTCTATTTCAAGTGTTACTAAACCCACAACAGAAAAAAAAACAGTCCGTATATGCAGTAAATCATGCTTGGTATGCAATGTGGCTAGAAGGGCCCTGCTCAAAAGAGCTGTTCTGGAAATTTTATAGATATGCAACTCCTATCTTCATATTGATAAGTGGTTCCAAATTAATAACTACTGCAGTAGGGAACAGACACAAAAGATACACTCAGCATCTTTCAAAAAATAACTGTTCTGCTTTATTTGATGCAATTGAAGGTTTATATACACATAATTATGTGGGAATCACATTAATACTACAATTGTACTTTCTTTTCCTGACTGACTCCATGGCAACATACGTATAGGTAGCTCCGCCTCCTCTCCTACCCCATAGGACCCCACTCCCATAAATCTTTGCTCCAAGACAGGAGCCGTGTTCCTTTTTTGTTCTTAGTCCAGACCATCCAGTGGGCTTATACAGCTCGGGGGCTTGGCACCTCCAGAGGCGGTGACTGCTCATTCCACCAGAGGGATCGCTAAGTCTTGGGTGGCCTCCCGACACGTGGCACCTGAAGTGATCTGCAAAGCGGCCTTGTGGTCCTTGATCAATACTTTTATGACATATTATTGTGTCGAACCTGCTTCCTTGTCCTCTGTTCAATTTGGTTTAAAAGTTTTGTCAGTTGATGGTGCAAATTAAACCTTTCTCTGTTTGACCAGCAGTTGCCCACCCAGGAGTGTATGGCTAGTTATTTCCCATGGAAAATTTCCTATCAAATACTTACCATAATTTTCCTTTCCTGATGGACTCCATGGCAGCAGGAGTTCCCTCCCATTTGCTGGAGTAGTCTAGTTATGGAACACGGCTCCTGTCTTGGAGCAAAGATTTATGGGAGTAGGGTCCTATGGGGTAGGAGAGGAGGCTGGGCTACCCATACGTATGCTGCCATAGAGTCCATCAGGAAAGGAAAATTACGGTAAGTATTTGATAGGAAATTTTCCGTTTTCGTACATCACGGGACACAGAGTCATAAATCATAACATATGAGTTATATAGCTACCTACAGGTGAAGGACACTGACAACCAATCAGAAAGGATGCCCCCCTATAAAACCCCTCCCTCACAGGAAGTGCCTCAGTTTTTTCGCCAGTTTCTAAAGGTGATGGTCACGGTGGAGAGTCTCCCCACATTTAGCTTCAAAGAAGAAAGAAGATATGCTACATATCCCGATCAAAGATCACTGAATCTAAGGGGTTAGCTATCGGATCCATCTAAAACAGTCAATGGACTAAAAAGATGATACCGAGCCTTGGGAAGCAGATACAAGGTTTTGCCGGTAATGCTGTCCTTTTTAGGTATTGGACCCTCTGATCCAGACCCTTGGAATACCAAGCCCTAAAGGTGCTCAGTGCAGGTCCAAGGCCGTAGCCCCTCTAAAACAAGGGGACCCAGTCCTTGAACGTCGCCAAGACAAAGCTAGTCATCATGGGTGAAGATTGGATTCCTGTTACAAAACAGAATCCTGCGGCAGGACTGCTAAGTCCAATTTAAAATATTTACACATACCGCAAACTTTGAAAAAAAAAATTACTGGCATAATTGCAGGTTGGAAATATATTATGCACTCTTCCCTTTAAAAAGATAATAGAGACCGAGTGCCATGTGAGTCTCTGCATGAGACTATGGTTGGTAAGCCTAGGCAAAGTACATCCTGTTAAGCATTATTGCTGTGCTTGTTTTTCTGACACACTGTTTTCACCCTGTGCTGGTCACCTGATAGGTATCGGCTGTGAAAAAACCAATGTGTAGATGAGACTGTGGATGTTAAGCCATGCAAAATACATCCTGCTGAAAGCTCTGGCTTTTCCTTAGGGATTAAATGTGCAATTTATATAAATTCGGATTATATGAGCTTGTGCAGTTGTGGGATTGATGCAAAGTTTCTTTAAAACATATTTCTTTGCCTATTGTTATCACACTGTTTTCTTGCCCTGGGCTGATCACCTGAAGAGCATCCGCTGTGACAAACAAGATTCAACCTAAGCTGTTCTCACCCCATGCGGTTGTTGCTTTCGCCTTGGCGCATAAGCTCCCGCATATTCGTATCCTGCCTTGATAGCGTGTCTGTGGTGAAAGCCCATTCACGCGCGTGCGAGAATCTTTGCTTTTTAAAACAGGCGTACGCCGCATGGAGGGCGTGTTTGGTCTGGATAAGTATATCCAATAGATCTGCGGGGGGGGGGGGGGGAAGTATATTGCTACCTGTGAAAAGGAAGAGCAAGCGTCCTTCTTTTAAGATCCCCAGCACTCATACTACCAGTGCTTCCAATTCCAGATGGTGGCGACAGCCTCAACCATCTGGGTCCGGAGCCAAGCCTTCAGGGCAGAGTCAGAAAAAGCCCTGGGCCCAGAGATCAGCCAAGTCTTCCTCTAAGCCTACTCTGTGAAGGGGCGCCCCCACTAACTTGGGTGGGGGAAGGCTGCTGTGGTTCTCAAAGGTTTAGGTGGAAACGATCCAAGACAACTAGGTTATCTCCAACATTTTGCAGGGGTACAAACTGGAATTTCGGGTGTTCCCCTATTCTCGGCTTATAAGGTCAAGTATACCAACAGATCCCCTAAAAAGAAGGTCTCTCTTTCTGGCGTTGGACACAGCTGAGGGCCCAAAGAGTGATAACGGAGGTTCCAGAGAATGATAAGCTCAGCGGTTTTTACTTAAACCTGTTCATAATCCCCAAACCAAGCAGGGAGTTGAGAACCATTCTGGATCTCAAAGCTGTAAACCAGTTTCTGAACGTTCGTACTTTCTGTATAGAGTCAATTCGTTCAGTCGTAGCTTCCCTGCAGGGAGAGGAATTTCTAGCATCCATAGACATTAAGGATGCATATCTTCACGTGCCTATATTCCAGTCTCAACAAAGGTTTCTACGCTTTGCAATAGAAAACCATCATTTTCAGTTTGTGGCCCTGCCCTTCGGGTTAGCCACAGCTCCAAGAGTGTTCACAAAGATCCTAGCTTCAGTATTGGCTGTTCTAAGGTCCCAAGGGATATCTGTTATAGGATATCTGGACGATCTATTACTAATAGATCGATCGGCTTCGGCTCTAAGCCGAAATGTCCTCCAGACAGTACAGTTCCTAGAATGTCTGGGTTGGATATTGAACTTGGCAAAGTCAGCATTACAGCCGGTCCAGCATCTGGAATATTTGGGTCTTCTTGTGGACACAGTACAGGCAAAGATATTCTTGCCAACAAGAAAGGTCACAGACCTGAAGGATCTGGTTCGGTCTGTAGTAAGGCTGAGATATCCTTCTATACGTCTTTGCATGATGTTATTGGGGAAGATGGTGTCCGCATTTGAGGCTATTCCCTATGCTCAATTCCATGCTAGACCCTTACAGAACAACATTCTGTCTACATGGACCAGAAGGGTTCAGTCTCTGGACTGATCCCTGTCTCTGGCACCAAGAGTAAGTCAGAGTCTGAATTGTCGATTGGTGACCAGAAATCTGGAGGAGAAATCCTGTCTTCTAGTGACCTGGAAAGTGGTGATTACAGATACCAATCTCTCCGGCTGGGGAGTGATTCTGGAGGAAGCCACTGTCCAGGGGAAATTATCTTGAGTAGAAAGAGGTCTCCCCATCAACATTCTGGAAATCCGAGCAGTCAGTCGGGCTTTGAAATACAGGACGCCCAGACTTCGGGGTCACCCTGTCAGGGTGCAATCCGATAAAGCCACGGCCGTGGCTTATATCAACCATCAAGGAGGCACAAAGAGTTATTCAGCCCAGAAAGAGGTGCATATCTTCCTATCCTGGGCAGAGAAGTTTGTGCCATGCATGACAGCAGTTTTTATTCCAGGAATAAAGAACTGGCAGGCAGATTTTTTAAGCCGTCAACTTGTGTCCAGGACCAGGGATCCACTCGCAGTCGGTGTGGATGCTTAGGTGACTCCTTGGAAGGAGTATTCCCTAATTTATGCCTTTCCTCCTATGCAGCTGATAGCACATCTGTTGCGCAGGATCCAGCTAGAGGGGAAATCAGTAATCCTGGTAGCTCCAACATGGCCGAGGAGGGTTTGGTATGCACAAATCCAAAGGTTGGCAGTGACGAGGCCTTGGGCTCTTCCACTGCGTTCGGACCTACTCTCTCAAGGTCTGATATTCCACCTTGCTGTACAGTCTCTAAATTTGATGGCTTGGCTATTGAAGCTGATAAATGCTAGAAAACCAGTCTCTAAAAAATTTTTACAGGGTCTGGAAATCCTACATTGCCTGGTGTGAAGCCAGGAAATGGCATCCCCGCAAATATATAATCAGGAGAATTCTAGCTTTCCTTCAAGCAGGGGTAGATATGAAATTAGCCTTGAGCACTATTAATGGGCAAATTTCAGCCTTATCGGTTTTCTTCCAGGAACCAATCGCTTCCCATTCGTTGGTTCTGACCTTCGTCTGGGGAATGTTACATTTGCTTCCACCTGTGAAACCACCATTGTGTCCTTGGGATTTGACTTTGGTGCTGGCAGTTTTACAAAAACAGCATTTTGAACCTCTGGAGCAGATTCCCCAAGTTCTTCTGACCAGAAAACTGGTCTTTTTGATTGCAATAACTTTGGATAGGTATCAGAACTAGCAGCTCTTTCTTCTAAACAGCCATTCTTGATTTTTCATCAAGATAGGGTGAGTCTTTGTCCACACTAGGCATGTGGCGGTATCAGATTTCCATGTTGCAATTAATTGATTAAGGTTTTGCCACGGTATACGGTATTTTTATGGTATTCAATTATTAAATTTAAATTATTAAATTTCTACCTCACTTCAATTTCATTGCTGAATTTAAGGACTTTGGTTCACTTTTGCACATTATTATATAGTCAGTCAGTACAGACTCTGTGAACCAGGCCTAAAATAAACCATCAAGCAGTGTCTGGCCTACCCGGTGATGACTGGTCCTGGCGCTCAGCTCCAATCTGATGGCCTGGTCATTAAGGGGACAAATCCTTGCGGTCCAGAAGTGGTTAAACCTTCAGGAGGACCAGTGTTTTGTTTATAAATCACTTTACTATTGCTTTAGGCCTAGTTCACATGTATGCGGATTGGGGGCCCACATTTGCACAGGCATAGCAGCCAATTGATTTGAATGGGCTGCTATGTCCTCGTTTTCCGCAGAAAAAAGGTGCATGCAGCATTTAAAAAAAATGCAGTGGCCTTGAAATCCTCCTGCTTTTGCACTATGCAACTTACCTGCAGTTCCTGCTCTGGCGAGCTTTCTGCTTTTTTATATACGTGGGCCCAGCATTTAAAAACACAGTTTGCATGTGCAGGAACTGCAGGTAAGTCACATGGTGAAAAAGCAGGATGGATTTCACAGCCACTGCATTTTTTTAAATTCAGCATAAACCCTTTTTCAGCCGAAAACGCAGGCATAGCAGCCCAAGCCCATTCGAATCAATGGGCTGCTATGCCTGTGCAAATGTGAGCCGCCAACCCACATACATGTGAACCAGGCCTAAAGCAATAGTAAAGTAATTTATAAATAAAAACACCGGTCCTCCTGCAGGTTTAACCACTTCTGGACCGCAAGGATTTGCCCCCTTAATGACCAGGCCATTGGATCTAAGCGCTAGGACCAGTCAACACCAGGTAGGCCAGACACAGCTTGATGACTATATAATAATGTAATGTGGGCTGCTATGCCTGTGCTTATAACATCTATCTATCTATCTATCTATCTATCTATCTATCTATCTATCTATCTATCTATCTATCTATCTATCTATCTATCTATCTATCTATCTATCTATCTATCTATCTATCTATCTATCTATCTATCTATCTATCTATCTATCTATCTATCTATCTATCTATCTATCCTAGTATATGGTAATGGTAGTGGGTACTTGCAGAGATTTGCTTGTAGTAGGCACTGTGCCTGTCTGGCTGAGCCCGGGAGGAAGCATGCGGATGTATGTTGGGAGCCGTCTGATTGGTTACAGGGAGGAGCTTAGCTCTCTCACTCTAGGGTCATATTACCAGACCTGTCTCTATTGAGTGACTCACAAGTGAACTGTTTCATACGAGTCCTCCAGTTCACTGAAAAGAATCAATTCAAAAGGCAGACTTGGAGAGCAGAAAAACACGGTATTTTAAAAATGACCACAATAACAATACCGTGTGTATGTGATACCGCGATATATCGCATTACCAAAAACTGGCATATCTCTAGTCCACACCCAGGTTTTTTGCCCAAGGTGGTGTCCGCCTTTCATTTGAATCAGGACATTATACTACCTTCCTTTTATCCAGATCCTCTCTCAGAGGAGGAAAAGTTATTGCATTCTCTTGATGTAATGCATGCACTTAAGTTTTACTTGCAGAAATCAGCTCAGATTTGTAAAACCGAGAGCTTGTTTGTGCCAGAAGGACCCAGGAAAGGGTTGGTAGCATCTAAGTCTACGATTTCTCATTGGATTCGCCAGGTTATTACCCGGGCGTATGGTTTGAAAGGGAAGGTTCCACCTTTTCCTGTAAAGGCACATTCTACCAGAGGAGTAGGTGCCTCTTGGGCACATCGCCATCAAGCCTCTATGGCTCAGATTTGCAAGGTCGCGACCTGTTCGTTGGTGCATACCTTCACTCGTTTCTATCGAGTGCATGTTGGGACCCAGGAGGCCGCAGTGTACTGCAGGCAGCGGTGTAATCCTTTTTGTGGTCAGATGGCGGTATTTTTTGGTGTCCTTCTCCCCTCAGATGCATTGCTTTGGGACATCTCATATGTTATGATTTATGGCTCTGTGTCCTGTGATGTACGAAAAGAAAAATGGATTTTTTAATACAGACTTACCTGTAAAATCCATTTCTTGAAATACATCATGGGACACAGAGGTCCCTCCCTTCTTCTATGGGACCTTTATTGCTTGCTACAAAAAAAGGTACTTCCTGTGTGGGAAGGGTTATATAGGGGGACATCCTTTCTAATTGGTTGTCAGTGTCCTTCACCTTTAGGTAGCTATGTAACCCATATGTTATTATTTATGGCTCTGTCTCCCGTGATGTACTTCAAGAAATGGATTTTACGGGTAAGTCTGTATTAAAAAAATCAATTTTTTTGCTATCTGGTCTAAGAAATATAGAAGGTTTGAGCAAAAAAAACAGAACCTCTTTTCCTCTGGAACAATCATTCCCTAAAACAAAGCAGGATTGTGAGTTTGCAAAGGAACAACTCTTATCCAGAATCAAAAGAAAAAACATGAAGTGTGAAGTGAGGAGGGGAAAGGCTCCTAAAGCCCCGTACACATGATCAGATTATCGAACGATCTGTCGTCCATTTTTTTTGTGGCATGCTAGTCTGATGTGGAAAGTGAAGAGGTTATTTTCATACGAATTTTCCCGTACGACAGAATTCTACTTCAGAAGTGATGCCATGTGTTGGATTGCTTTGTTTGTGTTCTTTCGTCTCTGAGCATGCCTAGTCTTGCTCTTAAGTTTTTTTTCCGTCAAAATCTGTACTAATGAGACGAAAATCGGACGTTGTTTTGACAGATGACAAAAATTATATAGCCTGCACATCAGGATTTTGTCAGCCGAAAAGTCGGAGTCGGCTGTCGAATGCACAAATACTAACAATCCGAAAATCGACAGATCGGTCGTCGGACGAATTTTCCCTACAGATTTTCTTATCGTGTGTACGGGCCTTTACTCATAACTGCCATTATGCTGCAAACCCATTTGTCTGTTATCACTTCCTTCCAACCTCTGTAAAAGGCCTGTAAAAGTCTTACTCCACCCAGTGAGATGGGGTGCCTCTTCAAGTAAAGCCCCTTCTTTAGCAGGTGTTGCTGCCCAGGACTCCTAATGGAACTGGAGACTGCGGTGGAAAGCCCAAAACTTGAGCAGCAAAGGAAAGATTTTGCTAAAGTAGAAAGAGCAGCAGGTTGTTGGAAATGTTAGCTTGCCCTATTTTCTGATAGCACCAGAGGGCCCCCTATTCCCAATAACTTCTGGTTAAGATAAGAGAGTGCAAGCTCTATAGGAAGAATACAACCTCTCTGAGTGAACTCACTCTCCCTGGGGCTTTGCAGAGATCCATGAGGAGGAGTCTTCTGCCTGCCCCACTTCCAGTAAAAAAAGTTATCTGCCTCGGTTGCTTCCTCCATCAGGTCCACCCCTCCATAATAAGGAGGGAGGGGGAGAATGGGAATGCCGGAGTTAGTGATCTAAAAGATCCAACGCACACCAATCCCAGAATCGATGCTGTCCCTAAGCCAAGCAAAACGCAGATTCCTCCATAATCACAATTGGAGGAAAGGTACACCAGAGGTATCAGAATTATCCAATATGTAAACATAGCCTGAGCCCCAAAAGAAGACATTGACCCCACCAATGTTCCCTCTAATTTTTTACTGTGCTGAGCAAATAAAAAAATTTCTGAGCGCAAACCTTTAGATTGAGCAATTGGGGGGGGGGGGGGGGACGTCAATGCAGAGTGACCAGCTTGCCCCAATAAACTGCAGAGTGCCACAGCAATGCCCCCAATAAACTGCAGAGTGCCACAGCAATGCCCCCAATAAACTGCAGAGTGCCACAGCAATGCCCCCAATAAACTGCAGAGTGCCACAGCAATGCCCCCAATAAACTGCAGAGTGCCACAGCAATGCCCCCAATAAACTGCAGAGTGCCACAGCAATGCCCCCAATACATTGCAGAGTGCCACAGCAATGCCCCCAATATATTGCAGAGTGCCACAGCAATGCCCCCAATACATTGCAGAGTGCCACAGCAATGCCCCCAATACATTGCAGAGTGCCACAGCAATGCCCCCAATACATTGCAGAGTGCCACAGCAATGCCCCCAATACATTGCAGAGTGCCACAGCAATGCCCCCAATAAACTGCAGAGTGCCACAGCATTGCCCCCAATAAACTGCAGAGTGCCACATCAATGCCCCCAATAAACTGCAGAGTGCCACATCAATGCCCCCAATAAACTGCAGAGTACCACAGCATTGCCCCCAATAAACTGCAGAGTGTCACAGCATTGCCCCCAATAAATTGCAGAGTGCAACAGCATTGCCCCCAATAAACTGCAGAGTGCCACAGCATTGCCCCCAATAAACTGCAGAGTGTCACAGCAATGCCCCCAATAAACTGCAGAGTGCCACAGCAATGCCCCCAATAAACTGCAGAGTGCCACAGCAATGCCCCCAATAAACTGCAGAGTGCCACAGCAATGCCCCCAATAAACTGCAGAGTGCCACAGCAATGCCCCCAATAAACTGCAGAGTGCCACAGCAATGCCCCCAATAAACTGCAGAGTGCCACAGCAATGCCCCCAATAAATTGCAGAGTGTCACAGCAATGCCCCCAATACATTGCAGAGTGCCACAGCAATGCCCCCAATACATTGCAGAGTGCCACAGCAATGCCCCCAATACATTGCAGAGTGCCACAGCAATGCCCCCAATACATTGCAGAGTGCCACAGCATTGCCCCCAATAAACTGCAGAGTGCCACAGCAATGCCCCCAATAAACTGCAGAGTGCCACAGCAATGCCCCCAATAAACTGCAGAGTGCCACAGCAATGCCCCCAATAAACTGCAGAGTGCCACAGCAATGCCCCCAATAAACTGCAGAGTGCCACAGCAATGCCCCCAATAAACTGCAGAGTGCCACAGCAATGCCCCCAATACATTGCAGAGTGCCACAGCAATGCCCCCAATATATTGCAGAGTGCCACAGCAATGCCCCCAATACATTGCAGAGTGCCACAGCAATGCCCCCAATACATTGCAGAGTGCCACAGCAATGCCCCCAATACATTGCAGAGTGCCACAGCAATGCCCCCAATACATTGCAGAGTGCCACAGCAATGCCCCCAATAAACTGCAGAGTGCCACAGCATTGCCCCCAATAAACTGCAGAGTGCCACATCAATGCCCCCAATAAACTGCAGAGTGCCACATCAATGCCCCCAATAAACTGCAGAGTACCACAGCATTGCCCCCAATAAACTGCAGAGTGTCACAGCATTGCCCCCAATAAATTGCAGAGTGCAACAGCATTGCCCCCAATAAACTGCAGAGTGCCACAGCATTGCCCCCAATAAACTGCAGAGTGTCACAGCAATGCCCCCAATAAACTGCAGAGTGCCACAGCAATGCCCCCAATAAACTGCAGAGTGCCACAGCAATGCCCCCAATAAACTGCAGAGTGCCACAGCAATGCCCCCAATAAACTGCAGAGTGCCACAGCAATGCCCCCAATAAACTGCAGAGTGCCACAGCAATGCCCCCAATAAACTGCAGAGTGCCACAGCAATGCCCCCAATAAATTGCAGAGTGTCACAGCAATGCCCCCAATACATTGCAGAGTGCCACAGCAATGCCCCCAATACATTGCAGAGTGCCACAGCAATGCCCCCAATACATTGCAGAGTGCCACAGCAATGCCCCCAATACATTGCAGAGTGCCACAGCATTGCCCCCAATAAACTGCAGAGTGCCACAGCATTGCCCCCAATAAACTGCAGAGTGCCACAGCATTGCCCCCAATAAACTGCAGAGTGCCACAGCAATGCCCCCAATAAAATGCAGAGTGCCACAGCAATGCCCCCAATAAAATGCAGAGTGCCACAGCATTGCCCCCAATAAAATGCAGAGTGCCACAGCATTGCCCCCAATAAAATGCAGAGTGCCACAGCATTGCCCCCAATAAAATGCAGAGTGCCACAGCATTGCCCCCAATAAACTGCAGAGTGCCACAGCATTGCCCCCAATAAACTGCAGAGTGCCACAGCAATGCCCCCAATAAAATGCAGAGTGCCACAGCAATGCCCCCAATAAAATGCAGAGTGCCACAGCATTGCCCCCAATAAAATGCAGAGTGCCACAGCATTGCCCCCAATAAAATGCAGAGTGCCACAGCATTGCCCCCAATAAAATGCAGAGTGCCACAGCATTGCCCCCAATAAAATGCAGAGTGTCACAGCAATGCCCCCAATACATTGCAGAGTGCCACAGCAATGCCCCCAATACATTGCAGAGTGCCACAGCAATGCCCCCAATACATTGCAGAGTGCCACAGCAATGCCCCCAATACATTGCAGAGTGCCACAGCATTGCCCCCAATAAACTGCAGAGTGCCACAGCATTGCCCCCAATAAACTGCAGAGTGCCACAGCAATGCCCCCAATAAAATGCAGAGTGCCACAGCAATGCCCCCAATAAAATGCAGAGTGCCACAGCATTGCCCCCAATAAAATGCAGAGTGCCACAGCATTGCCCCCAATAAAATGCAGAGTGCCACAGCATTGCCCCCAATAAAATGCAGAGTGCCACAGCATTGCCCCCAATACATTGCAGAGTGCCACAGCAATGCCCCCAATACATTGCAGAGTGCCACAGCAATGCCCCCAATAAACTGCAGAGTGCCACAGCATTGCCCCCAATAAAATGCAGAGTGCCACAGCAATGCCCCCAATAAATTGCAGAGTGCCACAGCAATGCCCCCCCGCGACCCCGTGCACTTACCTCACGGACGGTCACGGCACTCTGTCTTCAGTCCCCGGCTTCCAGCTTCCCGCGTCTCCATCCTCCCGAGTCCCGGTGCCTCCTCCTCGGCCAATGGCATGAAGTTGGCCTTTCGGCCAATCAGGAAGCGGGAGGACCCGCTCCCTGATTGGCCAGGAGGAGGACCCGTATGACAATAGCGAATTTTCATTCGCTATTGTCACACGATGGGCGTGCTCTCGGGGTGCACGCTCTGCTCCCTGGCCGCTCCGTCTGCGGCTGCGCCGTCTAACTAGGTGCTTGCGCGGGACGTAATTTCCACTGCGCGTCCGCGCACGCGCGCACCTTAAAGGGAACACTGGACCCCACCTCTCTGTTGTCTAGTAGACATAAATCCAGCTAATCTATATAGTGGGACCCACAATACAGCAATCCTGGTAAGCTGAGAGGGCACTTTGCACTGGTTACTCCAGGTGATCTCCCAACCAGCCTGCCAGTACCCACCAATGCCAGGTTGCAACCATGCATATCTGGGAAGTGTGTCTATGGCAAAGAACACTGGACTCTCCATGAATACTCTGAATGCATGGCTCAGGCATAGGCACAGGCACTGCTTCACTCCTGATGTCCCCTGGCCACACTGCACATTTGCGCATGTAGACCAGCATCCAGAAAAGGTGGGGTGGAGAAAAAGTTTTGACTCCCCCCCCCCCCCCCCAGTTGATGCCAAAAATCTCCTGGGCCTTCCTGAGCACCACTTCTACGATTTAGTACTCAAGAGTGTAGCTTCATGTAGTGTCCATTATCTGTAATATTATCGCAACATCACATTATTGCCACTGGATGGAGCTCATGCTTATAGGACATTCCTAGCACAAAAAAAAGACAATATTCGTCCTGCCTGGACAAATGCGTGTCAAATTCGTTCAACAAATTTTAACAAAACAGAACTTTAGGTGCTTGTGAAAGCTTATGCCACAAAATGTACTCAGCCAATGAAAGGTAATGACTACATTTTTATTTTTCTACTGCTATCAGTGGTAAACACGGTACAACACTTCATCCATGTCTTTGATGAACTCTGATCTCCATTTGAATGGTTTTTACATGATGAAGATCAGCCATAGAATATATCTGAGGTGTATATCAGGGTGTGCTTTTTCCCCACATGAGAGCTGTGATGTCCAACAAAGTTCATAAAGAAGACATTTTCCGCACTCAAGGCACTAATACACACCTCAAGGGTTGTGTGGGATCCCTGATGTACAGGAAGACAGGACTTCAGGGAGGGACAATTCCCTCACTCAGGACAGGAAAGTGGCTTCTCCCCCGTGTGCACTCTCTGATGTGTGTAAAGGTTTGACCGATTTGAAAAACATTTCCTGCACTTAGGACATGTATAAGGCTTCTCCCCTGTGTGAGATCTCTGATGTTTGTAAAGATCGGACTTTTGTGAAAAACATTTCCCACACTCAGGACAGGAATATCGCTTCTCACCTATGTGAGATCTCTGATGTCTGTAAAGAGTGGACGTCTGTGAAAAACCTTTTCCACACTCAGTACAAGAATATGGCTTCTCCCCCGTGTGCAATCTCTGATGTGTGCAAAGATGTGACTTCTGTAAAAAACGTTTCCCGCACTCTGGACAGGAATATGGCTTCTCCCCTGTGTGAGATCTCTGATGTTTGTAAAGACCGATTTGCAATGAAAAACATTTCCCGCATTCAGAACAGGAATACAGTTTCTCCCCTGTGTGCAAACGTTGATGTCCATAAAGATGTGACTTCTGTGAAAAACCTTTTCCACACTCAGTACAGGAATACGGCTTCTTCCCCGTGTGCAAACTCCGATGTGTGTGCAGATGGGACTTCTGTGAAAAATGTTTCCCACACTCAGGACAGGAATATGGCTTCTCCCCCGTGTGAGATCTCTGATGTATGACAAGTACTGATTTCTCTGAAAAGCATTTCCTGCACTCAGAACAGGAATATGGCTTCTCCCCTGTGTGAGATCTTTTATGCACATTAAGACGGCATTTAAAACTAAAACACTTCCCGCACTCAGTACAGGAAAACCTCTTATCTGTTGGAAGGACGGCACCATCCCTCACAGTCTGAGGTTCCTCAGGATAAGAGGAATACGACGGTCCATCTACACTGTGTGGTGCCGGATGGACATTTGAGGTAGCCGGGTTTTCTCCTGGACTATACTGTGTGATGTCCTCATCTTCTACTTTACAGTCTGGAGTCAAAGTGAGACAATCCTCTGAGGTTTTCCTCATCTCCCATCCATCTACTAAAATAGAAATAAAAAGATTATTACTAGACATGAGCAGATTGGTTCCCCTAAACCAGGACTCCGCCCACATCAGGCAGCTCTGTCTCTGAGGCTCCCACCCTCAAGGTAACTAGTAAATGGGTTCTCTGAATCTCCTACCAATTCCCTTCTTTATTCATGGGCCTTAGTCAGAGAGTGAGGAAACAACGAGAACTGTCTTTTATAGGAGTGGTGAGTGGATTATAGAACAAGTGTCCCCACCCCCTCTATCGCTCATTGCCATCTTCCCAATACAAGAAGTACTGCACTTCCTTATTTAGTCCATGATTTAGTCATGAATAACAGCGGGCCTGAGCCCCACCTGAGGTCAGAGAGTGAGGATGGGGAGAGAACGACCAAGATGAAGACTAGACTGATCCTGAAGACCACCATCATTGGGTTATGGACTCCTCCCTCATTATCACTTTCTGTTTAAGGTTCCAAAGTTTAAAGATGTTATCAAATTATTATCAACATGTAAAAGTCTTTGCTCCAATCAAATCATCAGATATAAAATGTCTAGCTGATAGAAAATGGGTGCAAAAGAAGTCAGGACTATGTAATGTACAACTTATTATATAAGATACAAAAGTTAGGACTATATGGTATCAGAATGATGTAATGTACAACATAGAGTATATAGTGCAGGGGTCAGGAGTATGTAATGTACAATATAAATTAATCAGTGTAAGGGTCAGGACTCATAATATTGGTATTCCGTGATCAGTAGAAGGCTAAACCTTTACTTGAGACAAGTTGCGGAGCTCCCACATCGCTGCTTCCCCTCTCCTGAGACTGCACTCAGTGACTTGGGTGTGAGACTATACAGACATATCCCTCCACCCTGCACAGCCAGCAGACAACAGAGCAAGTAACCCCGGGAGAATTGTTCTGTCAGAGATCATACTAGACCCGGGCATGAGGCAGAAGACCCAAGAAACATGCTCCAGGTTCCCAGCATCTAGTAAAGTCTATAAATTGCCATTTTTCTGCCAGCTGAACCCCAGAATCTCCATAAATCCAGTCTAGATACATACATTGTGTCTGAAGCACAGAGAAGGAAGATTATCCAAGAGAAATACAGGAATGCATAATGGGGAACAAAGCTCAGGAAAGTGACCAGGGTATTACAGGCTGATATCACCCAGTTCCTGCCCTACTCTGGACCAATCAGTGAGTAGTGTGGGTGGAGCAATGTATTTAGTGTTAATGACCCACCTGTGCTGATCTCTGTAGGAGTGTCCTCCTCTATAAATGTCCCCGTTATTCCATCTTCCTCCATAGACTGCTGATCATCCCTTACATACCTCTCTTCTTCTTCTTCTTCTGCTTTACCCTTAAATTCTATATCGATTGGATCTCCACTCTAAATCAAGAAAATAAGAGAGAAAATCATCTGTAAGATATAAGCTTTAATATTGTGACATCACATAAGAAATCCACACATTGTCCCCATAAGTCTGTTTTATAAGCTCCGTCCCACCAACCTTGTAACAGTGAGGGATGGTGTGACCTTCCTGTGTGGAATCCCGGGAATAGCGAGGACGGGGACATCTCTCTGGTGGGTTCCTGGTATTAGGTGGCTCCATCATATTCTTGTGTCCTTTTGAAAACTCCTCTATCCCTCCGTACTCCTCATCTTCCTCTTTATACTCTTCTTTAACATCAATATTATCATCCCTGAGGTTTCCTATCTGAGTATAATAAAACATTCATTGTACCAAACACACTGTGTATAACTTATAACTACCAATAGCTGTGAATCATCTACCTGATGATGGTCAGGGAAGGTGAGACCTTCTTGTGTGGAATCCCGGGAATACAGAGGACAGGGACATCTCTCTGGTGG
Organism: Pelophylax lessonae; assembly: GCF_965119305.1. Classification (NCBI taxonomy): domain Eukaryota; kingdom Metazoa; phylum Chordata; class Amphibia; order Anura; family Ranidae; genus Pelophylax; species Pelophylax lessonae. Next base: position 10,112,736 of record NC_138768.1, on the reverse strand, counting down.
GTTCCTGTAGTTGGATGACCCCACCATGGTGTCCTGGTACAGATCTTTGTGCTCTTTAGGAGACTCTGGTCCCTCCATCACCCCATCCTCATCATCCTCCTCTTTTATCTCTTCTTTAACCTCAACTATAGAATCTCTCAGGTTTCCACCCTGAATATATAATAAAAATGACATCAATGGTAACAATGCAAACAAGACCGCCATCGTAGGGGGCAACCTATACATTGTAGGGGGCCTGGGCATCCCGAGGGGCCTGGCCACCCTGCAGGGAATTGGAGAAGGCAGTGGGGGGTGCAGGGGCCCTGTATAGCTGCACCGGCTTTCTCTATATGTGCACTACAGGAGTATGCAGTAGCGGCTGCTCTGTTTTAATGAGCTCTCATCTGACTCATTACAGTGACCTCTGGTTGCTTCCTGCATGTGCACTCCTCGTGTGTATCCTGCCTGTACTGTATTCTGGACTGTGCTTGGCTTGGTTGTGTCTCAACAACTTTGTGTAAACAAAGCTTGGACTAGGAAGACCTCCCTTACAAGTAGGGGCTGTGTGTACAAGTGAAAGGAGGGGGCTACACACAAGTGCTGTGTGTGTGTGTGTGGGGGCTATATAAGTTTTTTTCCTTGCTGGATTGGGCTGTCTCTTTGCTGGATAGGGTTGTTTTTTGCTATTTGGGGATGTCTCTTTGCTATATGGAGATATCTCTTTGCTGGATTGGGCTGTCTCTTTGCTATATGATGATGTTTCTTTGCTGGAATGGGCAGTCTCATTGCTATATTAAGATGTCTCTTTGCTGGATTAGGATGTCTCTTTGCTGGATTAGGATGTCTCTTTGCTGAATATATGGGAATGTCTCTGCTGGATTGGGCCATCTCTTTCCTATATGGGGATGTCTCTTTGGTATATGTGGATGTCTCTTTGCTGGATTGGGATGTCTCTTTGTTATATGGAGATATCTTTGCTGATTAATGATGTCTCTTTGCTGAATATATAGGTATGTCTCTGCTGGATGGGGATTGTCTCTTTGCTGGATTAGGATGTCTCTTTGCTATATGGAAATTTCTTTTTGCTAGATTGGGCTGTCTCTTTGCTATAGGGAGATGTCTCTTGGCTGGATTAGGGTGTCTTTTTGCTGAATATATGGGAATGTCTCTGCTAAATTGGGCTGTTTCGTTGCTGGATTGGGATTGTCTCTTTGCTAAATACATGAGGGTGTCTCTTTGCTGGACTGGGATGTATCTTTGCTATATGGGAAGGTCTCTTTGCTATATGGGAACATCAATAACATCTTTAACATCAATATTACCATTCCCAAGGTTTTCACTCATGAATATATAATTAAACAATGATTGTAACAAACATGCTGTGTATAAATCAGAACTTTCGATACTTGTCAATCATCTACCTGATGGTGGTGAGGGATGGTGTGATCTTCCTGTGTGGAATCCCGGGAATACAGAGGACGGGGACATCTCTCTGGTGGGTTCCCATTACTGGATCTATCTGTAGGAAACACACACACTGACTGAATACATTGTTTCTATGTGTTTATCAGATGATGGGGGATCTAGGTGGACCCTCCGTACTGCTCTCTCCTTTACAATAAAGTCTCCTCTTACCCGGTGATGTGAGGGGCGGCTGATTCTCCATCATGGCGTCCTTGTAGAGATCCTTGTGTCCTTCTAAATACTCCCACTCCTCCATGGAGAAATAGACAGTGACATCCTGACACCTTATAGGAACCTGACACACACAATGATACAGTCACCATCCAGACACATCCCTTGTCTGTTACTGGATAATGTCCCACAATTCCCAGCACCGCTCACCTCTCCTCGATGATCTCTCTGATGACTTCTAGAATCTTCTTTTTATTTCTTTATTCTATCAGGGAGGGAGGTGGAGGCAATGTGATGGTCATATGATCACCAGACTTCACAGGAGGAAAGCTCTAGTATCAAAACACAAATAAACACAATCAAATGATATTCCCAGAATCCTCCTCACTTCACCATTCAGGTCTCTATTTTATTAAAGCCCCCACTTCAGACTGAGGTATAATTTACCCAAACAGGACCCCCACACTACGCAGGTTCAAAGCTTGTTGCAGGCATTCTGACATCATTACATACAATGCAGAACCAACATTCCCACTTTGCTAATGAGGATGCCAAGGGTCACCCACATCCTAAGAGCATCAGGGGAAAAAAAAACAGATGGAGAGACATTGGGAGGAGGAGCTGTGAGGTCAGTGTGATGTCATAGGATTCTGTGACCCAAGATGGAGGGACATTTGGATGGGGACATTTGAGGGGCCCTCTATATGAGGCTCCTGTGCAAACCAAATCATTGTTCCTAGGTGTGTCCCTTCTCTCCTAAACTAAAGAGTGAACTTTGACCTTTACCATACAGAAATCTGTCAGGGATCTGTGAAGTTAAAGCGGAGTTCCGCCCCCCCCCCCAAAAATTAAAAGTCAGCAGCTACATATACTGTAGCTGCTGACTTTGAATATTAGGACACTTTACTGTCCTGGAATCCAATGTTTCCATCAGCTGTCGGGTGCATCCGCCGCCATTGCCGTTAAGGTAACCTGGCAGTCAAGCCTTGCTGCTTTACGGGCGGGTACCTACTGCACATGCGCGAAGCGTGCTGCGCATTCAGATTGGCTCGGCGGCAGGGGGTAGGAGGGGGCCAAACTTCCGAGGGACGGTGCCGCGGCTCCGACCCCCGGAAGTGGGGAAGGGTACCTGTCAAAAACAGGGACCCCTCTTCCCCCCCCCTGAAAGGTGCCAAAAGTGGCACCGGAGGGGGGGAGGAAGCAAATGAGCAAAAGTTCCACTTTTGGGTAAAACTCCACTTTAAGTTCTCATGTGAGCAGGTGACGTGCAGAAGAACGGAGTGTAAATAGCAGACAATTTCCTCCCGAGCTCCTAATGGTGGGGATGGATTTTGCTGAGTGCTGGTGCCAAGTTCTCACCCCCCGGGGTCACTGCAGGTGTGGAGAAAAGACGGGTAAGAGGATATGGAGGTGAGATGAGGAGGAGATCCAGGAATCAGGACAAAGGTCAGGACAAGCAACAGACGAGCGCATCCAAGAGATGAAGCCGGGGTCACTACACAGAAAATCAATCCGAGGAAACAACAGGCAGGACGAGGAATAGCAAGAAGGATCTCAGAGACAAATGAGAATATTGCTCAGCCAATAGGAGATTATCTCAGCATAATGAATTAGATGAGGGGGAGGGGAGGAAGTCACTTAAGGTGACCATAGATACATGGAAATCCAGCTGGTTCAGCAGGGATCGGTCACATTTCTATCCATGTGTGGTCACTGCCGGATAAAAGTCACTCGATCAGCGGCTGCAGCCAATAGCTTCATCACTGATCTGTGTATTCTGAGAGCAGAGGATCACCCCCCATTGTCAGAATACAATAGTACAGCGGGGAGGATTCCCCCATCCCCCTTCAATGTGTGGATGGGGGAATCAGTTCAGTTTTTTTTCACTCAGCTCCCTGGCTGAACGATAAAACTGAACCATGTATGGCCAGCTTTGGAAGCAAGATATATTATTCATCGACCAATCCCCCTGAAGGGGTTAATCTACGTATTACCTCCTCTGCCGCCAATTCCTGCAATGTCTTCTCTCTCCTTCCTATGGAACGTCCTGTGTGTACCTGACATCACTTCTTGTCTGTACCTGACATCACTTCTTGTCTGTACCTGACATCACTTCCTGTCTGTACCTGACATCACTTCCCTTTCTGTACCTGACATCCCTTCCTGTCTGTACCTGACATCACTTTCTGTCTGCCTGTATTTCATAGAGATTTCCTGTCTGGGTAGAGATGAGATCACCACCTTGTGGACCTCGTTCTCTGACGGCGGTTGGAGGAGAAAGCAGAGTCTAGGAGGGAGACGGAGATGAGGAGAGTGTGAAGGATGTTTGTGGAAGAAGGCGTGGCTACACTACAGCTGGCACAGTTTGGAGCACGAAGAACTTTCACACTTTATCAACTTTTCATTAATTTGTGGACTTTTTCAGCAAAAAATGTTCATTGAAGTAGATGCAAAGTGGAAGCAGTGGACTTGCAGAGAACACTATATTGAGCATATTGTATAATTACATGGATTTGCACAGGTTTTAGGTTTATTTAATATAACAGCAAATATTATAAGATTAAAGAAGTAGGTGCAAAATGTAAGCAGCGGATTTGCAGGGAACAGCACCATGAGCACAAAGCACTTTATGTTGTATATGAATTTGCACATGGATCAGTTTACCAAATTAACTGATAAGCACCATAAGATCAATGAAGAAGGTGTAAAGTGGAAGCAGTAGATCTGCAGAGAATATTATTTTGAGCCCCTAGCACTTTATATATATATATATATGAATGTATCCACATATTTTAGTGTATCTGTGATAATTTATGTGCACACACAATAGGACAGCACTGTGACACATAATGCTCTTCTAGTTGATATTGGGAACACTTACCTTTGTTACAGCAGCAGTCCGGTATAAGTTATTTTTGCTGACAGACTCCATGGCAGCATACGTTTCTGTTTAGCCCCGCATCCATTCCTACCCTATAGGACCCCACTCCCATAAATCTTTACTCCTGTTCAGCATCTGTGTTCCTTTTTTGTCCTCCTCCGTGCTCTGTTCCTACCATAACTTGGAGTTCAGGAGCCTGGCAGGGAGTTTGGGAGAAGATGAAAGTCAAGACAGTCTTCTCTCCGGAAACCCCCTAAGAGTGGATCTACTGGGGACCGAGAGGCCCCTAAATTCCTTTGAGTATGGGCCTGCTCAGACAAGTCAGGTGGGGGGTCGTCTTCTCTGCTTTCGGCATCTCTGGGCGGCTTCAATCCAGACTCATGGACCGTCAGAACAGTTTCTTCTGACCAAACCTGGGCTTTCAGCAGCACTCCCTGGCTCAGGTCCATCGCCACTTCCCTTCCCCTTTCACCAGAAAAAAGGCAGATGCTTCTGTCCCACTTGGAGTCCCTAGTAACTTAGAGCCCCGCCATTTCTCTCCCGGAGGATGAGGGGGCAAGGAATCTACTCATCTCTCTTCATGGTACAGAAAAAGAATGGTACTTGTAGGCCTGTCATAGATCTTACCCATCTAAATCCATGTATCAAGAGAAAGAGAGGTTCAAGATGGAAACACTGCTAACAATCCAGCAGTCGGTCCAGCCGGGAGACTGGCTGGCGTCAATAGACCTAAAGGACGTTTATTTCCATGTTCCGGTAGCAAGGAACTTCCAAAAGTATCTCTAGTTAGCCATCAGTCGAACTCCCCTACAATTTTCCTGTCTCCCCTTTGGGCTTTTGACATCGCCTCGCATGTTTTCAATAGTATTGTTGGCGGTCATAGCCCTAATAAGACTCAAAAGTATTAGGCTCCACCATTACCTAGACAACTTTCTCCTCCTGTCTTCTGACAAGGGTCAACTTGTGTTCAACACTGCAAGAGACACCATCTCTTTGCCCGAGGAGAAGATTCTGGTGGTTCCTGACCCTGGGGATCTCCCCAGAGGTCGACCTCTTTGCGTCCCCATGCAACAACAAACTGACAAAGTATTACTCAAAGTTCTGAGATCACCAAGCCTTCGGGGTGGACGCCTTCACGGACCAATGGAGGTTTCGCAGAACCTATGCCTTCCCTCCAATTCCGGTGGTTCTCCAGTTCCTGTAAAGTCTCAGGATAGAAGCGGCAGAGGTAGACGCGATAATCCTGTATTGCCCCAACAGGCCATGGTTTCCCTCTACTGATGCTACTCAGTTTCCGGGATCCGATTCCTCTACCTCTCAAGCCGGACCTGTTGTCGCAGGGCCCTACCCTACATCCATGCCTGGCTCATCTGCACCTGAAGGTTTGGTTTTTGAGAGGGGAAGGCTGGAGGTTCTAAGCTGCCCTGAGGAGGTCATCCCCACACTCTTGAATGCTAGGAGGAAGAGCACTAATTGGGTCTACCAGAGGATATGGTCTAAGTTTATGGTCCTTGGGGTTGAAGCCTAAGGTTACCTCTGTTTTTCATGAGAATCAGGATATTGTCCTGCCCACTTTCAGATCAGGCGAGAATTCAATCATCCATCCACTTGGCGTAGGCAATACCCTGAAACAGTATCTTGAAACCACGGCTCCCTTTCGGCAGTCTGAATACCTATTTGTTCCCTTCCTTGGGAAGAATAAGGTGATGCGTGCTTCCTCAAGATCCATTGCTGCATGGATCGTCCAGGACATCCAGTGGGCCTATAAAGCGGAGGGACAGCGCACTCGATCCGGAGCGTCTCAACAGCTTGGGCAGTCTCAAAACACGTCACCCCTGAAGTAATCTGCAAGACAGCTTCCTGGTCTTCTATCAACACCTTCCTGATCCATTATTGTGTTGAACACGGCTGCTTTTTCTTCTGTTAATTTTGGTTTACATGTCCTGTCAGTTGACTGGGTCAATTAAACCTTTTTTTTTGTTTAGCATCTGCCCACTTGGGTGTGTATGGTGAGTTATTTCCCATATGTATGCTGCCATGGAGTCTGTCAGGAAAACGGAAAATTGTTATCAAATGCTTACCGTAATTTTCCTTTCCTGATGGACTCCATGGCAGCTGGAGTCTCCTCCCAGTTGCTGAGTAGGCTAATTAAAGAACATGGATGCTGAACAGCAGCAAAGATTTATGGGAGTGGGTTTCTATAGAGTATAAATGGAGGTGGGGCTAAACCCAAACGTGTGCTGCCATGGAGTCCATCAGGAAAGGAAAATTACGGTAAGAATTTGATAACAATTTTCCGTTTTGTAGGTATTTGAGTTGTTACACCTAGCGTGGGTTTTTTCAATTTATTTTGGTGACATAATTGCCCAAATCTGGGGATAAGGGATGACCTTCGAGTTTGAGTAAAACATAAGTTTGACTCGAACACTGGCTGTTCGCTCGTTCATCGAATGACGAACAAATGTGCTTTTTCGTGGGAAATTCAAGCGTCTGCATCCATAATGCACTGTGCACGCGTACAGTGCATTATGTGATTGGCCAGAGCATGCACCTTGACCTCCATGCTTTGGCCAATCAAATCATCTCTGCCATGATTGGACAAAGGCAGGTTGCCTTTAGCCAATCATGGCTCAGGGGCTAAGTACACGCCCCACACTATGTAAAGGCTGCTCACACAGCAGCCGCGTGTAGTGTGACTGTGTGGGCGAGATAGAAATTGGTTGAGGCAGGGAGAGGAATGGGATTGAGGCAGGGAGAGGAGAGTGATTTGCAGTTTATCAGACAGTGCAGTTTAGTCTAATTAGAGACATTGCTAGCAGTGAGTTAGGCAGGGAGAGGATCGTGATTGAGGCAGGGAGAGGAAAGTGATTTGCAGTTTATCAGACAGTGCAGTGCAGTCTGATTAAAAATACATTGCTAGTAGCAGTGAGTTAGGCAGGGAGAGAGATTTGTGCTTTTTACAATTTAAGAGATCAGATAGTGAAGTATATTCAGCAGTGCAGTATATACCATATATATATATATATATATATATATATATATATATCAATTGATCATATATTGGGTAGTGATTGACGATATCGTTTTTTTTTTATACCAATATTTTGGTCATCGGATACCCGTATCGGCCGATATTTTCGGACATGTAAAAACATTTTTTTTCTAAAGGTACTCCTTGTGGAGGGACCGAGGGGACTGGTATGAATTTTGGGGGGGGGGGGGGGGCCATGCCGTTTTTTTAATTTTTTTTACCTGTATTGCCAGGTGCCGACAATACATTACAGCCATGAGCAAGTTTAAATGACATATTTTCCTTTAGAAATGTCAGTATTGCTGCAGCAGGCTAGAAACATTGGACAAATGCTCCACTTTACAGGCACATTAAGGGGGCCCCCCAGGCACGATATTTAAAGGAATTTTTCATTTTTATTGTTTCACTTTAAGCATTATTAAAATCACTGCTCCTGTAAAAACTATTGTTTTTTTAAAAAAAAAATGTTTGCATTGATTTATGTCCCCCAGGGCAGTACCCAGGTCCCCATACACTTTTTTGGGCCAGTAACTTGCATTTAGGACTTTTGATTTTTCATGTTCGTGTCCCATAGACTTTAATGGAGTTTGCATGTTTGCAAGAACATTTTCCCTGTTTGAGATGTTCTGTGCGAACCGAACAGAGGGGTGTTTGGCTTATCACTAGTTGCCACAGCTGCAGCATACTGCCAAGTTTATTCCAGTGATGAGGAGGGAGGGGATGACGAGGTCACTGACTGTACTTGGGTGCCTGACAAGATAGAGGAGGAAAGTGAGGTGGGGGAGGAGGAGGCACAACTTCAACGAGGCAGGATGTGCTCCAGGGGCCGCCATAGGAGTAACCAACCTGTTGCATCACAGCACAGAGCTCCACAGGTGCAGGGTGCTGCAAACTCCCCGCGGACTTCAAAAGTTCATTAGTGTGGGATTTTTTCAGCACATGTGCTGAAGACCACAGCGTTGCGCTTTTGCAACATCTGTCTGAAGCGGATCAAGCGTGGCCAGAACACCAGCTGCTTGCGCAACACATGCTTGACAAGACATATGATGATCTGCCATGCAGTCTGTTGGCAACCGAAAGAGCCACAAGATAAAAACAAGCATACTTCACCTTGCTCCTCATCTGGGATCTCTAACCCTACTATACTTCGTCTTCTCAAAAACCTGCAATGAGAGGGATGACGGTATAGCAATGAGTGCCACAGAGACTTGCACCCAATCTGCTAGCAGTACACCACCGCTAGATTTGAGCAGCAGGCAAATTTCACTACCCCAGTTACTGAAATGTAGAAAGAAATACTGTTCCAGCCATCCACATGCTCAGCATCTTAATGCTAGCTTGGCCAAATTGCTAGCACTACAAATGCTGCCTTTTCATCTGGTAGACTCTGCTCCCTTTCGCAAATTTGTGGAATGTGCTGTACCACAGTGGCAGGTACCAAAAAGACATTTCTTTTCGCGTAAGGCCATTCCAGCTCTCTACCGTCGTGTGGAAGGTAGTGTTTTGGCCTCAATGGACAGAGCAGTCCGCAGGAAGGTTCACATTACTGCTGACTCTTGGTCCAGCGGGCATGGACAGGGATGTTACATTTCCTTCACGGCGCACTAGGTAACTCTGCTGGCAGCCGAGAAGGATGCAGGACAGGGTTCAGTGTTGCAGCTTGTTTTGCCACCACGCCTCCAAAAAGCTGCTGCTGGTTCTGCCATATCTGGCTACTCCACCACCTCCTCCCCCTCTTCTTCTTCCTCCATGTCCTCTTCTGCTAAATTGTCCTCTGAAGCAGCAGTGCTCCCTAAGTGTTCAAGGAGGTACGCAAGCAGTCAGGCTAAAAGATGCCACGCCGTGCTTCAGTTGGTCTGTCTAGGGGTTAGGAGTCACACCTGGGCAGAGATTTTGTCAGCTCTGCAGGGGCAGGCTCAGAGATGGTTGACAACAGCTTGAGCCAGGAATGGTTGTATGTGACAATAGCACCAACCTTCTCTCCGCCCTCTGACAGGGACACTTAACACATGTTCCATGTTTAGCACATGTCCTGAATCTGGTGGTATAGCGTTTCTTGACCAGATTCCCGGGCTACCAAGATCTTCTAATGAGGCAGGCTAGAAAAGTTTGTGGCCATTTCCGGCGTTCATACAATGCCAGTGCTCGCTTATCTGTCATTCAAGGGGAATTCTACCTGCCCACCAACCGCCTCATTTGTGACATGCCCACCAGGTACTCAACATTGGCAATGCTGCAGCAGCTGCACACACAGGGCTATTAATGAGTACCTGTGCGAGTATGGCACAAGGACAGGCTCAGGGGAGCTTGACTTTTTTTTCGCCGTGCCAGTGGCTTTTGATAAAGGATGCATGCACCGTCCTGTCACCATTTGAGGAGGCCACAAGGATGGTGAGCCGGGATGATGCATGCATCAGTGACACTATCCCTCTAGTCTACCTGCTGGAGCACACACTTCATGGAATCTTGGACAGGGCACTTGAGGCAGAACAGCGGGAGGAAAAGGAGGACTTCCTTTCCTCACAAGGCCCCATTTATGCAGATATCATGCATGTAGGGACACAAAACACACAGGAGGAAGAGGAGGAGGAGGATTGTGGCAGCATGGATGTAGAGGATAGCATACAGCAGTCTTCAAGGGATGGTTTTGATTCCCCAGAAATCCCAGGAGTTGTACGTAGTTGGGGGGGAGGTTGCTCTTGACAATGTCATCCTTAGTTACCCAGAGGACTCAGAAGCTCATGCCTCCTCAAACTTACGTTGCATGGGCTCCATGATTCTGCAAAGCCTACAAAAGGACCCGAGGATTCGTGTTATCAAGGAGAGGGATAATTACTGGTTGGCAACCCTTCTTGATCCACGTTACAAGGGTAAAGTTGCAGAGCTCATCCTGCCTTCGCAGAGGGAGCAGAGGATGAAACATTTTGAGGAGGCCTTGAAAAACAATTTATGTAACACCTTTCCAGACACTGGGAGGTTAACATTCTCTGGACGTGTTTCTGAGGCATTGTTCAGCCAAAGGAGGAGTGGTGGAGAAGGCGGCCGGCTGACCGATGCCTTTACACAGTTCTGTAGTCCTCAGCACCCAGGGCTGTTAGGTTTAAGCAACCATTGGCAGCATCTCCATCATATTGTGCATGATTATCTAGGGGCAAGAGCAGACTTGGATATCTTTCCAAGTGAGCATCCACTGGGTTACTGGGTCTTGAGGATGAGCCACTGGCCAGAACTTGCTCAATATGCAATGGAGCTACTAGCCTGTCCTGCTTCCAGCATGCTTTCCGAACGGATGTTCAGTGCTGTTCTAGGTTTTGTGACAGATAAAAGAGTGCGTCTGTTCACAGACTCTGTTGACCAGCTGACTTTTATCAAAATGAATCAGTCCTGGATCAACAGCAACTATCAAGCCCCTGATGCAACTCACTAAATTTGCTAGGGGTCTGCTATCCCTTGAAGACTGCATATGCTGCCTATCCTATTCCTCTACCTTGATTCTGCTAGCTTCCAACAATGTTTTTGGTTTAGGTCACCACCAACTCCCAAGGCCTAATTTTTCTGCACTTGTATGACAGGCGCATACAATTTAAATTTTGTATGTCATTTTTAACAGCAGGCCCTGTCCCTGTGCCCAGCAAGAGTAACTGTGAGGGGTTACAGTGTTCAGGCACCACCAACAGCAAAGGACCAATTTTTGGCTTCTGTATTACAAGTACATGCGATTTCAAATTTGTATGGAATTTTTACCAGCATGTCCCGTTCCTGAAGAGTAACTGTGAGGGGTGATGTGCTGGGGGCTAGCTGCACCCCTAGCACGTGTGACTTAGGCAGTCAGAAAATGTCATGTCCTTATTCATACATGTATGAACAAGGACATGACATGTTATGACAAAACACAACTAGGTATTAAAAAAAACATATTGCAACAATTTAAACACGCTAATGCAAATACCTTTTCTACTTATTTCGCAGACTGCTGGTGCGGTTACTGCTGGTGGGTAATGCTGGCGGTTACTGCTGGTGGGTAATGCTGGCGGTTACTGCTGGTGGGTAGTGCTGGTGGTTACTGCTGGCCAGTAATGCTGGTGGTTACTGCTGGTGGGTAGTGCTGGCAGTTACTGCTGGCACGTAATGCTGGTGGTTACTGCTGGTGGGTAATGCTGGCGATTATTGCTGGTGGGTAATGCTGGCAGGTAGTGTTGGTGGGTAGTGCTGGTAGGTACTTCTGGTGGTTACCGCTGGCTGGTAATTCTGGCGGTTACTGCTGGTGGGTACTTCTGGTGGTTACTGCTGGCTGGTAATGCTGGTGGGTACTGCTGGTAATGCGGGTACTGCTGGAGGAAGCAGCGGCTGCAGTAGAGAGCAGAGCAGCTGCTTCCTGACCTGCTTCCATTTCATATCACTCCGCCTGTGACAGAGCCTGGAACTATACAGGAAGCAGCGGCTCTGTCACTGACTGCAGACATCCTAAGTCGTGGGAGACTTGGAATGTCTGTAATGTATATATAACTCAATATATGAGAGCAAATAAATGACACAGATGGTGGTGCACTAAAGTGATCCAGGTGAATAGTGCATAATAAATATAAATAAAGACAAGCCCAAAAAGTCCATCATCGTGAAGGGTGTAGTAAAACACTGGTATCGGTGAACACTCAAAAAGTATCAGCAGTGAAGGAGTGTTGTATATAGCTCCAGCACCAGGCGGTTACAAAAAAACATAAACACTCTTCTGGGTGTGCTACATCCTTACATTACTGCTGGAAGGTAACAGCATGAAGCAAGCCACTGGCAATCGTAGAGCACACTCTGGGTAGGATGTAGGAGATCCTATAGTCTCCAGTAAAATCGGGACATAAAGCAGAGACTCTGTATAGTGTAGTAGTTTTAAGGCGATTTATTAGGGAAAATTATATACACTCACATTTAGGTAGATAAAAAACGGCAGATAACATCCATTTTGTGATGTCCGTTTACCCCGAACAGACCTCCGGCCGCACTTCCGGGTTTGCCTTTCAGCTGACGTCCCAACGCGTATCGTAACTGTCATGTAACTTCCTCAGGGGATACTGATAGGTTAGAGCAGCGTGCTTAAATACTAGAGCCATTCCGGTCTCCATTTTGTGGTAGTCTGGGTGAATGTACATAGGAATAATGTGCATCATCCATTTCTTAGTAGTCGTTCGGATATAAATACTTTGTGAGTTAAAATTATTATCCAAAAGTGCACAATGACCTCCAACTAAGTTGGATCAAATACCTAAAAGAAATGCTGAAAGGCCCCAAAAACGGAATGATGTAAGTTTCTCTGTTATGGCCGTGTGAGTATATTAAAAAACGTTATTAAGTAAGTAATAAATATTGAACTAAAATGATTATTACATGGCAATATAGAGGACCTAAAAGGTGAGGCAGTTAAAAAAATATATAAAAATATAAACGTATTTTAGATAAAAATGGCAATCCTGGAAATGAGGCCTATGGGGAACAGTATAGTTTATATATGGGAAACGGATAAGTGGAAAGATGTATATACAGTGCCTTGCGAAAGTATTCGGCCCCTTGAACTTTGCGTCCTTTTGCCACATTTCAGGCTTCAAACATAAAGATATAAAACTGTAATTTTTTGTGAAGAATCAACAATAATTGGGACACAATCATGAAGTGGAACAAAATTTATTGGATATTTCAAACTTTTTTAACAAATAAAAAACTGAAAAATTGGGCGTGCAAAATTATTCAGCCCCTTTACTTTCACTGCAGCAAACTCTCTCCAGAAGTTCAGTGAGGATCTCTGAATGATCCAATGTTGACCTAAATGACTAAAGATGATAAATAGAATCAACCTGTGTGTAATCAAGTCTCTGTATAAATGCACCTGCACTGTGATAGTCTCAGAGGTCCATTTAAAGAGAAGAGAGCATCACGAAGAACAAGGAACACACCAGGCAGGTCCGAGATACTGTTGTGGAGAAGTTTAAGGCCGGATTTGGATACAAAAAGATTTCCCAAGCTTTAAACATCCCAAGGAGCACTGTGCAAGCGACAATATTGAAATGGAAGGAGTATCAGACCACTGCAAATCTATGAAGACCTAGCCATCCCTCTATCCCCATTTTTATTTATGGATTGTCTCCATATTTGATAGTCATTTCTTTTGCATGGTTGCGCTATTCTTTTTTAATATACATGTTGCTTGGTCCATAGCTGCACCGGCTTTAGATATACATGTTCAGGGCTTGCTCCCCCAATTTTTTGCCTCTAAACTTTCAGCTCATACAAGGAGAAGACTGATCAGAGATGCAGCCAAGAGGCCCATGATCACTCTGGATGAACTGCAGAGATCTACAGCTGAGGTGGGAGACTCTGTCCATAGGACAACAATCAGTCATATACTGCACAAATCTGGCCTTTATGGAAGAGTGGCAAGAAGAAAGCCATTTCTTAAAGATATCCACAAAAAGTGTTGTTTAAAGTTTGCCACAAGCCACCTGGGAGACACCAAACATGTGGAAGAAGGTGCTCTGGTCAGATGAAACCAAAATCGAACATTTTGGCAACAATGCAAAATGTTATGTTTGGTGTAAAAGCAACACAGCTGATCACCCTGAACACACCATCCCCACTGTCAAACATGGTGGTGGCAGCATCATGGTTTGGGCCTGCTTTTCTTCAGCAGGGACAGGGAAGATGGTTAAAATTGATGGGAAGATGGATGGAGCCAAATACAGGACCATTCTGGAAGAAAACCTGATGGAGTCTGCAAAAGATCTGAGACTGGGACGGAGATTTGTCTTTCAACAAGACAATGATCCAAAACATAAAGCAAAATCTACAAGGGAATGGTTCACAAATAAACATATCCAGGTGTTAGAATGGCCAAGTCAAAGTCCAGACCTGTGGAAAGAACTGAAAACTGCTGTTCACAAACGCTCTCCATCCAACCTCACTGAGCTCAAGATGTTTTGCAAGGAGGAATAGGCAAAAATTTCAGTCTCTCGATGTGCAAAACTGATAGAGACATACCCCAAGCGACTTACAGCTGTAATCGCAGCAAAAGGTGGCGCTACAAAGTATTAACGTAAGGGGGCTGAATAATTTTGCACGCCCAATTTGTCTGTTTTTTTATTTGTTAAAAAAGTTTGAAATATGTAATAAATTTCGTTACACTTCATGATTGTGTCCCACTTGTTGTTGATTCTTCACAAAAAACTACAGTTTTATATCTTTATGTTTGAAGCCTGAAATGTGGCAAAAGGTCGCAAAGTTCAAGGGGGTCGAATACTTTTGCAAGGCACTGTATATGTATATATATATATATCCCCCTTGGTGATGGCCCCATCAATAAGGATATACAGTACATACACACACAGCACAAGGCCGTGATCACACTAGCAGAGTTTCACAAGGTGGTGATCTCACCAGAGTCTCTATGGAATAAAGACAGGAAGTGATGTCAGGTACAGACAGGAAGTGATGTCAGGTACAGACAGGAAGTTCCGGGTGAGAGGTGAGTTGAGAGGAAGTAGAGAGGAGACATTCCTGGAAGTGGCAGCAGAAAATAAGATTTTATTTCCTATTTATACCCAGTAAACCCCCCCCCCCCCCCCCATGTCCGTCCTCTTCCTCCATAGTCACTGTGACGTCTTTTATCTCCAGCAGATGATGATACACACATATATAGTGTGGAAACCTAGATTAACCCCTTCAGGGGGATCAGTTGATGAATAATATGCTTTGATTATAAACACTCTTACAATCTCCGGCTACGGTCTCCTTTCCTGACATCCGACTCGTGAGCTCCTCCTACTGCTCTGTGAACCTCATGGAAGTACAAAGACACACTACATGGTCCTCCTTAGTATTTGAGATTAGTATTATAATTGTGTACTCATACCTTCTAGTTTGTAAGATGTAAAGTTTCAGAATGTATCTGAGCGTTCACCCCGGTGGCCAGGAATGAGGTAAATTGTTGTTAGTCCAGTAGGGAATGTGGGGAAATGAAGGATCTTTGCTATGGGTATCGAATTCATGCAGTGGGTATACATGTGGAGGGTGAGGGAATACATCATATCTGCAATAGAATTCCTCCTTCCATAGTCTACAGGAAGTGGGCTGGGCTTTGTAACTCTAGGCTACTGCGGTGAAGCTCAGGAGGCTTCCATGACCATGCTTAGCATGCAAAAAGGCTCGGGTAAGGAGGCACCACCCACCTACTGAGGAAACCTAATGAGTGGGGGCGACACGCTATGTGGTTTGCCTTTGTCCCAGCATGAGGTTGGCAGAGCAGTAGGAGGAGCTTGCAGAACCCAATGCCAGGAAAGGAGACCATAGCCAGAGATTGTGTTTATATATAAAGCTGATTGATCTAATTTGTGAGGTAAGCAGGTTTTCCAGCCGGTGGTGGTGGGCACTTTTCGTCGTCATTCAGTGATTGAAGAACACTGCAGTGGATCTCTCTTTATATTGCATTTTTGATTTACACATGGACTGTTCACTCAGTGATGACGCTATTGGCTGCAGCCGCTGATGGAGTGACTTTTATCCAGCAGTGACCACACATGGATGGAAATGTGACCGATCCCTGCTGAACCAGCTGAATTTCCATATCTATGGTCACCTTAAGTGACTTCCTCCCCTCCCCCTCATCTCCTTCATTATGTAAGTCATGCTGAGATAATCTCCCATTGGCTGAGCAATATTCTCATTTGTCTCTGAGCTCCTTCTTGCTATTCCTCGTCCTGCCTGTTGTTTCCTTGGATTGATTTTCTGTGTAGTGACCCCGGGTTCATCTCTTGGATGCGCTCGTCTGTTGCTTGTCCTGACCTTTTATTCTGATTCCTGGATCTCCTCCTCATCTCTCCTCCATATCCTCTTACACACCCTTGGGAGCTCTGGAGGAAATTGTCTGGTAGTTACACTCCATTCCTCCGCCCGTCCCCTGCTCACATGAGAGCTTACTTTCACAGATTCCTGATAGATTTCTGTATGGTAAAGTTCACCTTGAGTTTAGGAGAGTTAGGACACACCCAGGAACAATGATTTGGTTTGCACATGAGCCTCATATAGAGGATCCCTCAAATCTCCCCATCCAAAATGTCCCTCCATCCAGAGTCTATATGTCCTATGACATCACACTGACCTCACAGCTCCTCCTCCCAATGTCCCTCCATCTGGCTTTTTTTTACTATCGCTCTTAGGATGTTGGTGGACCCTTGGCATCCTCATTAGCAAAGTGGGAATGTTGGTCCTGCGTTGAATGTAAGGATGTCAGAATGCCTGCAACAAACTTTGAACCTGCGTAGTGTGGGGGTCCTGTGTGGGTAAATTATACCTCATTCTGAAGTGGGGCTTTAATAAAATGGAGACCTTCCTGGAGAGGTGAGGAGGATTCTGGGGATATCATCTGATTTTGCTCTTTGTGTTCAGAGCCTAGAGTTTTCCTCCTGTGAAGTGTGGAGATCCTATGACCATCACATTGCCTCAACCTCCCTCCGTGATAGAGAAATAAAAAGAAGATTCTAGAAGTCATCAGAGAGATCATCGAGGAGAGGTGAGTGGTGCTGCAAATTCAGGGACATTATCCAGTAACAGACAAGGGATGTGTCTGGATGGTGACTGTATCATTGTGTGTGTCAGGTTCCTATAAGGTGTCAGGATGTCACTGTCTATTTCTCCATGGAGGAGTGGGAGTATTTAGAAGGACACAAGGATCTCTACAAGGACGTCATGATGGAGAATCAACCGCCCCTCACATCACCGGGTAAGAGGAGACTTTATTGTAAAGGAGAGAGCAGTACGGAGGGTCCACCTAGATCCCCCATCATCTGATAAACACATAGAAACAATGTATTCAGTCAGTGTGTGTGTTTCCTACAGATGGATCCAGTAATGGAAATCCACCAGAGAGATGTCCCCGTCCTCTGTATTCCCAGGATTTCACACAGAAAGATCACACCATCCCTCACCATCATCAGGTAGATGAGGAACAATCACTGATAGTATCATTAGGATCTGTACATTATCAGCATTGTTACAATTGATGTCATATTATATATTCAGAGTGGAAACCTGAGAGATTCTAAAGTTGAGGGTAAAGAAGAGATAAAAGATGATGAGTAGGGGTTGATGGAGGAGTTCGTTTCCAAAAGGACACAAAGTTCTGTACCAGGACACCATGGTGGAGTCATCCAGCTACAGAAACCCACCAGAGAGATGTCCCCATCCTCTGTATTTCCGGGATTCCACACAGGAAGGTAACACCATCCCTCACCATCATCAGGTAGACGATTGACAATTATTGTTAGTTCCTATTTATACACAGCATGTTTGTTACAACTAATATTTTATTATTTATTCAGAGTGGAAATCTCTGGGATTTTAATATTGTTGTTAAAGAAGAGTATAAAGAGGAGAATGGAAAGATGGAGGAGTTTTCAGAAGGACACAAGGCTATGATGGAGCCACCTAATACCAGGAACCCACCAGAGAGATGTCCCCATCCTCTGTATTCCCGGGATTCCACACAGGAAGATCACACCATCCCTCACTTTTACAAGGTTGGTGGGAAGGAGCATCCAGAATATGGACTTGTGCAAATGATGTGTGGATTTTTTATGGGATGTCACAATAATAAAGTTTATATACAGATGATATTTTCTTGGTTTAGAGTGGAGATCCAATCGATATAGAATTTGAGATTAAAGCAGAAGAGACATATGTGAGGGATGATCAGCAGTCTTTAGAGAAGGATGGAATAATGGAGACATTTATAGAGAAGGACACTCCTTCAGAGATCACAGGTGGGTCATTAACACTAAATACATTCCTCCACCCATACTGCTCACTGATTGGTCCAGAGTAGGGCAATGACTGGGTGATGATTTGATTGGAGCACAGACTTTTATATGTTGATAATAATGTGATAACATCCTCAAACTTTGGAACCTTAAACAGAAAGTGATAATGAGGGAGGAGTCAGTAACCCAGTGATGTTGGTCTTCAGAATCAGTCCAGTCTTGATCTTGGTTGTTCTCTCCCCATCCTCACTCTCTAACCTCTGGTGGGGCTCAGCCCCGCTGTTATTCATGACTAAATCATGGACTAAATAAGAAAGTGCAGGACTTCTTGTGTAGGGAAGATGGCAATGAGTGATAGAGGCAGTGGGGACACTCATCCTATAATCCCCTCATCACTGTCACTCCTAAAAAAGACAGTTCTTGTTGTTTCCTCACTCTCTGACTAAGGTCCATGAATAAAGAAATGAACCGATAGGAGATCAGAGGACCCATTTACTAGTTACCTTGTGGGGGGAATTGTAAGATCAAAGACAAAGCTGCCTGATGTGGGAGGAGTCCTGGTTTAGGAGAACCAATCTGCTCATGTCTAGTAATAATCTTTTTATTTCTATTTTAGTACATGGACAGGAGATGAGGAAAACCTCAGAGGATTGTCTCACTTTGTCTCCAGACTGTAAAGTAGAAGATGAGGACATCACACAGTATAGTCCAGGAGAAAACCCGGCTACCTCAAATGTCCATCCGACACCACACAGTGTAGATGGACCATCGTATTCCTCTTATCCTGAGGAACCTCAGACTGTGAGGGATGGTGCCGTCCTTCCAACAGATAAGCGGCTTGCCTGTACTGAGTGCGGAAAGTGTTTTAATTATAAATCAGAACTTAAAAGGCATAAAAGATCCCACACGGGCGAGAAGCCATATTCCTGCCCTGAGTGTCAAAAAAGTTTTTCGGAGAAGTCCAGTCTTTACACACATCAGAGATCTCACACGGGGGAGAAGCCCCATTCCTGTCATGAGTACGGAAAATGTTTTTCAGTGAAATCCAGTCTTTACAGACATCAGAGATCTCACACAGGCGAGAAGCCCTATTCCTGTCCTGAGTGCAGAAAATGTTTTTCAGTGAAGTCCAATCTTGA
This sequence comes from Pelophylax lessonae, assembly GCF_965119305.1. Taxonomy (NCBI): domain Eukaryota; kingdom Metazoa; phylum Chordata; class Amphibia; order Anura; family Ranidae; genus Pelophylax; species Pelophylax lessonae. The sequence continues at coordinate 10,093,275 of NC_138768.1, read as the reverse complement.
CCAGAGATCTCACACGGGGGAGAAGCCGTATTCCTGTCCTGAGTGCGAGGAAATGTTTTTCAGTGAAGTCCAGTCTTTACACACACCAGAGATCTCACACGGGGGAGAAACCACATTCTTGTCCTGAGTGCGGGAAAGGCTTTTGAGAGATGTCCAATCTTTCCACACATCGGAGATCTCACAAGGGGGAGAAGCCGTATTCTTGTCCTGAATGCGGGAAATGTTTTTCAGTGAAGTCCAGTCTTTACGCACATCAGAGATCTCACACAGGAGAGAAGCCGTATTCTTGTTCAGAGTGTGCAAAATGTTTTTCAGTGAAGTCCCATCTTTACACACATCAGAGATCTCACACAGGGGAGAAGCCGTATTCCTGTCCTGAGTGCAGGAAATGTTTTTCACAGAAATCTGATCTTTACACACATCAGAGATCTCACACGGGGGAGAAGCCATATTCTTGTCCTGAGTGCGGGAAATGTTTTTCAGTGAAGTCCAGTCTTGACAAACATCAGAGATCCCACACGGAGGAGAAGCCATATTCTTGTCCTGAGTGCGGGAAATTATTTTCATTGAAGTCTTATCTTTACACACATCAGAGATCTCACACAGGAGAGAGGCCGTATTCTTGTCCTGAGTGCAAGAAATGTTTTTCACAGATATCTAATCTTTACAAACATCAGAGATCTCACACGGGGGAGAAGCCACTTTCCTGTCCTGAGTGAGGGAATTGTTCCTCACTGAAGTCCTGTCTTCCTGTACATCAGGGATCCCATACAACCCACGAGGTGAATTAGTGCCTTGAGTGTGGGAAATGTCTTCTATATGAATGTTACTGGACATCACAGCTCTCATGTAGGGAAGAGGTACTAAAATAGATGAAAAATCCCTTAGTGCAGACAGAAATTGAATATGTAGCCCTTCTGTGCCATAATGTCAATGTCTAGGATAATGCCATTAAAAGAGTCCACTGTGTATTTGGCTGCAGCACTTCTTCAATGAGGATATTGGATGCCTCTGTAAACTGTGAATAAAAGATAAAAAAAAGAAGGGGCAGCCATCTAAGTGTATCTGTTTAATTAATTAATAAGCCACATAAAATAAAAGGATTGCACTCACAAGATTGAGAAATTCTTATGCAGATCCTATTCCTCCTTTGGAGGCCAGTGGCTGTTGACACAGGTCCAGAGGGATGGATGAAACAATCCCAAATCACCGCTGCACCAGGCAGAGTCACAGATGAAGGTGTCGGGGGGGGCTGTGCTGGACGGCTCAGCCAGTAACCAGGTGTCCACAAGGAGCAAGGTGGGTGGTCTGAGGGTCTTGGCCGACCAAGCTGCAAGCAGGGAGAGCTGTAGCCTGGACATAATCCAAGCTGTAACGGAAGCCGGCAAGGAGACTGGAGCTGGAGGACGTCGGGACGCATTGACGTCACAAAGTGGGTGGTGACATGTTTCTGAGCAGTTTTGCTCCTTCGCCAAACCGATAGGGAGGGCGAGGGAATCAGAGCTTAATTTATGGAGTGCAAGGGGAGAAGGGGAGTGGTTCAATGACAGAGGAGATCTCCATTAATGTAGAACTCTACACTACAATTCCATTCTGATTTTATGTAAATGAACAAAAAATAATAATAAATAAATAATAATGAAAAACATAGATCATATTGAATAAAAGAGAGAATAGACAATATAAAAAAACATTGAAAAATGAGAAAGAATAAGAAAGTGAAAAAGGAATAATTAAAAGGGGATTCATAGTTCAATTATAGAAGGGGTCTCTATTACAATGGAATTATACACTACAATTCTATTATTGGAAGTTCATAAAGGAACAAAACATGATAAAAAACATATTAGATTAAATTGAAATAAATGATAGTAAGAGAGAGAAGACCAATATAGAGGATGTAAAGAAAATTGCATTATATATATGTCATGTCTCCATCATTATATTGTCATGTTATTCTTATGAGAGTTTTCACAATGTGTAATTTACTGTGTAACCTACTGTTCATGTTGTACCAGCGCCATCTAGTGGACATTCACATATTACATATTGGAACAATTTTTTGTCCCAGCCCAGCTACCATAGCTTTCTCCTATGAACTTTGGTGACATCATCTTCCCTCCATATCTTGTTTTCTACAGGAAATTCAGCTAGAGGAAACACAGCTAGTTGCATCCTCCCTCATCTTAGTTTATGGCGGCATCGCTGGTGTGTATACTCTTATGGATGCTTAACATTATCATCCTGTATCTATGTCTTGTGTAACTTACATCTTGTGCACATTTCTTGTATTTGCATTGCTATGTACAGTAATGTCTTATATGCATTGCCACATGTCAGTATACATTAGTAAGTGTATTCTCTTTTCTGCTCCACAGTTTTAACACTCTAATTTCACGTATTTCCTTGCAATAAAAGTTGAAGTTGGACCTTGCTCCTTTGTCAATGCATTGAAGGAAATCAGGGTTATACTGCCTGTCAATCTATGTACCCTCACACATAGGGAGGACAGAACAGTAAAACAGCGACCTCCTAACAAGCTAGAGACACAGTAAAGCTGCAGATTCTGCACAAGCTGATGCAAGACGCTGTGACCTCTCACAAGCTGCAGTGAAACAGCAACCGAGTACAGGTTGGACCACGTGATACTGAACCCCACACAGTGCAAGTGTGCAAACCTGCTACCATGTCAACAAGCAAGTCTGATCCATTGGAGACAAGGTCCCACACCTCAGCCACTTCCAGAAGCTCAAAGAGGTCAGTGAGCAGCTCCACTATTGCCATTGCCCGCGCAAAGGCTGAAGCCGCCAAAATACGAGCAGCATTTGCTGAACAAGAGAGACAATTGAAAATAGAGAAAGCACGCATGGAAGCAGTCCTAGCTGAACAACAGGCAACATTGGAAAAGCTAGAAGTGGAGAAGGAAGCTGCAGCCGCTATCGCAGAAGCAGAAGCTTTAGAAGAAGCAGCAAACTCCACAAGTGATAGACTCAGCAACATGCTTGGGCCTGAACCTGGTCATCCTGATAACATGAAACGCACTACAGACTACATACTGCAGCACTCTAAGTCAGGTGACAGTCTGCATTTAGGACCAGGAGCAGAGTCAACCCCTGCTAAAGAGCAGCAGAATCCTCACACACGGCAAGCAACTTTTGCTGACCATTCTCCTCATGTTAAGCAAGAGAGCAATTTTGCATACCATCATCCCTCAGTGCAACCTGAAGTAGATGGTGACTATTACAGCAACAAGTTGACACCAAAAAGCTATACCAGCCCGTCGGGACCTTTACACCACAACTTATCTCCGGGTCCATCAAGCAGAAATGAAGGTATGTCAGACTTCCTTAAATTCTTTGCCCGACGTGAGCTAATAACCAAGGGGCTCTCCAAGTTTAATGACAGACCTGAAGGCTATAGATCATGGCGATCATCATTCAAGAATACGATCAGAGATCTAGATCTGTCTGCAAGTGAAGAAGTTGATCTTCTAGTCAAGTGGCTAGGAAATGAGTCAGCAGAACATGCAAAGCGGATTAGAGACATTAATATTAACTATCCATTTAGAGGGCTGAACGCCATATGGGAGAGACTTGAAGAGTGTTATGGCTCACCAGAAGTAATAGAGAACACACTATTCCAAAGAATTCAAGATTTTCCCAAAATTCATAACAAAGGTTATCAAAAGCTTAGAGAACTAAACGATCTGCTGATGGAACTCCAAGTTGCCAAGGACGAAGGAGACTTGCAAGGTTTAGCATACTTAGATACGGCGCGTGGTGTCAACCCCATTGTACAAAAACTACCTATTAGTCTACAAGAGAAGTGGATCGCTCAAGGCTCCAAGTACAAACAGCAGTACAATGTCCAATTTCCTCCATTTTCATTCTTTGTGGACTTTGTGCACCAACAAGCAAAGACCAGAAATGATCCTAGCTTTGACTTCTCAATGTTTGACACCGCATACCCTAAACTAGGTAAACCTGTCTCACCTCGCAACCTGAAAGGTACACCTGTTGCAGTACACAAAACCAGTGTATCTCTTAAAGACTCCTCAATCAAAACTTACAGTACTACAGAGACTGAGAAGGTGCCAACAAAAGACCTGCACAGAGAGTGCCCTCTACATAAGAAACCACACTCATTGCTGAAATGCAGAGGATTTAGAGGAAAACCTCTCAGGGAACGCAAAACCTTCCTCAAGGAAAACCATATTTGCTACAGGTGTTGCGCATCTACCTCTCATCTCGCAAAAGACTGTACAGAGAACATTAAATGCTCAGAATGTGACAGTGGAGAGCATATTACAGCTTTACACCCTGGGCCACCTCCATGGACTCTCACACCTTCAGACCAGGCTGCAGAGCACGGCGGGGAGGAGAGAGATACAAAACCTCCTGAAGTGACACCCCAGTGCACCCAAGTCTGTGGAGAAGGTCTTAGTAACAAATCATGCTCTAAGATTTGTCTGGTTACAGTGTACCCCATTGGTCACAAAGAGAAAGCCATAAGGTTGTATGCCATCCTTGATGATCAAAGCAATAGATCTCTTGCTAGCTCAGCTTTCTTTGATATCTTCAGTATTAAAGGACATAACTCTTCATACTCACTTAAAACTTGCACAGGTGTGAGTGAAGAAAAAGGCAGAAGAGCTACTGGTTACCAAATCGAATCCGTAAATGGGGAAGCATCCTTGCCTCTGCCTACCCTGATCGAATGTAACCAGATTCCAAACAATAGAGAAGAGATTCCTACACCTGAGGCTGCATCGCATCATTGGCATCTGAAACCCATAGCTCATCTCATTCCTGCACTTGATCCAGAGGCTCAAATAATACTCCTGCTGGGAAGAGACATCATAAGAGTCCACAAGGTGAGAGAACAGATAAACGGTCCTCACAATTCTCCATATGCTCAGAAGCTGGACCTAGGGTGGGTCATTATAGGTGATGTCTGCTTAGGGAATGTCCACAAGCCAACCACTGTAAATTCTTTTTACACGCATACATTGGAAAATGGACGTCCATCCCTCTTTCAGCCTTGCCCTAACAAATTCCTTGTAAGAGAGAAGCCTGCAGGTATGCTATATTCGGACTTTACTGAAATCCAGAACCCTTCTTGTGGTGAAGACCTAGACCACTTAGGATGCACAGTGTTCCAGAGGACAAAAGAAGATCACAAGATAGCTCCCTCCTTTGAAGATGAGACCTTTTTAAAAATAATGGAACAAGGAATTTTCAAGGATGAAACAAACACCTGGGTTGCACCACTTCCATTCAAAACTCGGAGACGCTGTCTCCCTAACAACAGGGATCAGGCCTTAAAACGCTTCTGTTCACTTAGACGCAATTTCCAGAAAAGACCAGAGATGATGGAACATTTCTTCTTATTTATGGGCAAGATATTTGAAAACAACCATGCAGAGGTAGCTCCACCTCTGAAAGAAAAAGAAGAATGCTGGTATCTGCCAATCTTCGGTGTTTATCACCCTAAGAAGCCAGGTCAAATACGAGTGGTGTTTGACTCCAGCTCACAATATCAGGGAGTCTCCCTCAACAATGTTCTTTTGACAGGACCAGACCTCAATAACTCTCTTCTAGGTGTCCTCATCAGATTCCGTAAAGAATCCATCGCTATAGTTGCTGACATACAACAAATGTTCTATTGTTTTCAAGTTACAGAGGAGCACAGAAACTTCCTGAGATTCTTCTGGTTCAGAGACAATGACCCCACCAAGGACATCATAGAGTACCGCATGAAGGTACACGTTTTTGGCAACAGCACATCTCCTGCAGTCGCAATATATGGACTCAGACTCTCTGCCCGAGAAGGTGAAAAAGACTATGGACAGGATGTTAAGAAGTTTGTTGAAAGGGACTTTTATGTTGATGATGGTCTAAAGTCACTTCCCTCACCAGAAGCTGCAATCAGCCTACTCAAGAGGACTCAGACTATGCTTTCATGTTCAAACCTCAGATTGCATAAGATAGCTTCAAACAGTAAAGTTGTTATGGAAGCTTTTCCTACTCAAGATCACGCCAACGACTTGAAAGACCTAGACTTGGCTACAGACACAATACCCATGCAGCGCAGCCTGGGACTCAGCTGGGATCTCAAGTCTGACACCTTTACCTTTCAGGTCAACCAAGAGGAAAGGCCCTTCTCACGACGTGGTGTCTTATCTACAATCAACAGTCTGTATGACCCACTTGGGTTTGCAGCACCCGTGATCATCCAAGGTAAGACTCTGCTCAGAGAGTTAACCACAGATACATGTGATTGGGATTCTCCACTTTCCTCAGAGAAAGAGGCACTATGGATAACATGGAGAGACTCTTTAAAGTCATTATCTAACCTACACATACCTAGGTCATATACCCACCTCTCTCCAGCAGAGGTTCAGTCTAGGCAACTGTTCATCTTTTGTGATGCTTCAGTAAAAGCAATTGCTGCTGTCGCTTACCTCAAAACAATAGTCAATAAAGGTCAAGTTCAAATTGGCTTTGTAATGGGCAAGGCGAAGCTGGCACCATGTCCTGAGCTCACCATACCAAGGTTGGAACTTTGTGCTGCTGTTCTGGCAGTAGAACTAGCAGAGCTTATTGTGTCAGAAATAGACATACAACTTGACAATACAGTGTTTCATACAGACAGCAAAGTAGTGTTGGGCTACATTTACAATGAGACTAGGAGATTCTACGTCTATGTACACAACAGAGTGCAAAGAATTAGGAGGTCAACACAGCCTACCCAGTGGCGCTATGTACCAACTGACCAAAACCCGGCAGATCATGCCACAAGAGCTGTTCCTGCAGCCCACCTCAAAGACTCTACCTGGCTCACAGGGCCAACATTCATCTACAGACCAGTAGTGGACACTCTTGAGGAAGATACATTTGAGTTGTCAGAGCCGAATTCTGATGCAGAGATTCGTCCTCACGTTTCTGTACTCACCACAACAGTTTCTAACAGACATCTTGGATCTGAACGATTTAACAAGTTTTCCACATGGAAATCGTTAAACAGAGCATTAGCTGGTTTGATCCACATAGCCAGATCTTTTAGAGCCACATCTACAAGATCAGAACATTGTAAAGGTTGGCATTACTGTCATAAAGCCTATACATTGGATGAACTCACACAGTCTAGAGACGCTATCATCCGGTGTATGCAACAAGAAGTTTATGCTCAAGATCTTGAACACTTCCAAAAGCAAAAATGCGTTCCTAAAGACAGTTCCCTTAAGAGACTTGACCCATTTATAGATGATAATGGACTGTTGAGAGTTGGGGGACGTATTTCTAAGGCAAAACTTGAGAGTAAGGAATGTAACCCAATAATACTTCCAAACAGTCATATTGCATCGTTACTTGTGCAACACTACCATGAAAAGACCAAGCACCAGGGACGTTTGTTCACTGAAGGAGCTTTACGGACAGCTGGATTCTGGATAGTGGGAGCAAAAAGACTTGTGAGTAGTCTAATTTTCAAATGTATCACTTGCAAAAGACTACGTGGTATATTTCAGTCACAGAAAATGGCTAATCTTCCTGCCGACCGACTCAGTACAGACCCTCCCTTTACAAATGTTGGTCTTGATGTGTTTGGCCCTTGGTCTGTCACTACACGACACACCAGAGGAGGTCGTGCAAACAGCAAACGCTGGGCAGTCATATTCACCTGCATGAGTATTAGGGCTGTGCATATAGAAGTCATTGAGTCTTTGGACACATCCAGCTTCATAAATGCTCTCAGACGTTTCATTTCTATTCGAGGCCCGGTCAAACAAATCCGCTCTGACAGAGGCACTAATTTTGTGGGAGCCTGTAAGGAACTGCAGATCCCCTCAAACATCGACAGTGACCATGTAGAGAGATATCTTGCTGACCAAGACTGTAAATGGACATTCAATTCCCCACACTCCTCTCACATGGGAGGCTCTTGGGAGCGTATGATTGGTATAGCCCGCAGGATCCTTGATTCTATCTTTCTACAGCTGGGGACTTTGAAGCTTACCCATGAGTCTCTTACAACCTTTATGGCCGAAGTAGTGACGATCATGAATGCCAGACCTTTGACTTCAATATCCAGTGATCCAGAAGATCCTCTTTTACTCACTCCTTCTATTATCCTCACCCAAAAGGTTGGTACGGTTACAGCTCCCCCTGGTGAGTTTAGCACTAAAGATTTGTACAAGTGTCAGTGGAGACGAGTGCAAACTCTAGCGGATGCCTTCTGGGATAAATGGAGAAAACAATACATCCCTACTCTACAGTCCCGGAATAAATGGCAAACCAGTAAACCCAACATGAAGGTTGGTAATGTTGTTCTTGTAAAAGACTCTCAGTCAAAAAGAAATGACTGGCCTTTGGGACTGATAACCAAAGTATTTCCAAGTGAAGATGGAAGAGTCAGGAAGGTGGAAGTGAAAGTCTGCAGGCAAAATGAGCCTAAACTCTTCCAGAGACCTGTTACTGAACTGATTTTGTTACTCTCTCCAGAGAATAGTTAATGTGGTATCCTTGGGATACCAAGCGGGGAGTGTCATGTCTCCATCATTATATTGTCATGTTATTCTTATGAGAGTTTTCACAATGTGTAATTTACTGTGTAACCTACTGTTCATGTTGTACCAGCGCCATCTAGTGGACATTCACATATTACATATTGGAACAATTTTTTGTCCCAGCCCAGCTACCATAGCTTTCTCCTATGAACTTTGGTGACATCATCTTCCCTCCATATCTTGTTTTCTACAGGAAATTCAGCTAGAGGAAACACAGCTAGTTGCATCCTCCCTCATCTTAGTTTATGGCGGCATCGCTGGTGTGTATACTCTTATGGATGCTTAACATTATCATCCTGTATCTATGTCTTGTGTAACTTACATCTTGTGCACATTTCTTGTATTTGCATTGCTATGTACAGTAATGTCTTATATGCATTGCCACATGTCAGTATACATTAGTAAGTGTATTCTCTTTTCTGCTCCACAGTTTTAACACTCTAATTTCACGTATTTCCTTGCAATAAAAGTTGAAGTTGGACCTTGCTCCTTTGTCAATGCATTGAAGGAAATCAGGGTTATACTGCCTGTCAATCTATGTACCCTCACACATAGGGAGGACAGAACAATATATATATATATATATATATTAGTGATCGACCGATATCTTTTTTTTTGATGCTGATACCGATATTTTGGTCATCGGATATCGGTATCGGCCGATAGCTGTCGATATTTTCGGACATGTAAAAAAAATTTTTTTTTTATTTCTTTTTTTTTTTCTAAAGTTACTCTTGTAGAGGGATCTGGGGGTCTAAAAAGACCCCAAACCCCTCCTTGGCACCGAAAAGCATTCAAAACGCCAAGTTTGGCTGTTTTGAATGCTGTCAGTTTTTTTAATTCGGCGCCGAGTACCTGGAAGTGATATCATGACATCACTTCCAGGTTTTTTACATGGAGACGCAGTACACCGGGTCTTCTCTTCCGCAGCAGTGGCGGTGGAGGTAGGATGCCCGGGTCTCCCGGTGGGACAGGAGACCCAGGCAAGCCACGGAAGGCAGTGGGAGGGAGGGACGTCCCCTCCCGCTCCTTGTAATGACAGCTTCTCAGCCACATCGGTTGTCCTTACAAGTCAGCCTACCGTCGGCTATGGACAACGGTACCGGGGTGATGCCTCTAGCTGCAGGCATCACCCCGGTACAAGCACTTTCCCTAAATATTGGCAATATCGGTAAATCCAAAGGCCGATTACGGTTTATCGGGGAAAGTGCATATCGGCCCCAGATATATCGGTGTTGCCGATAATAGGTCGATCCCTAATAAATAATATATATATATATATATATATATATATATATATATATATACACTAATACACATATACTGTATGCACACACGCCTGCACTTATACACACACCCACATGTGTGCATGAAGGATATACATGTAAAGAGGGTGATACTTTGGGTGCAGATATGTCAGAAGGCACCTTATTTGGGGGATGGGAGGAAAATACGTTTTTTTCAAAAATGAAACTGCCACCTTGATTTTATATAATTGTATATGTTTCTATTTCCTCGTTAAGCCCCATGAGAACTAGGAATTTGTTCTACAATCCATACTGTTAACCCCTCAGTGGATTTGGTGTGTACTTCTCTAAGGTGTTTGGGTACACTGTATTTTTGTTTCTCTCTTTTTTCCCCTTAGTCTATATCTCTCCTGTGTTCACCAAATCTGGTCCGCAGGATCTTGATGGTCCTGCCTATGTAGAACAGGCCACAGGTACACCTGAGGACATAAATAACAAATTCAGAGGAGCACGTGAAGAAGCTATTTATAGGATAGTTTTTGTCATTAACCTTAAAAGACTTGAGGCCATTGGGGACATAGGCACAGGTTACATATTTCTTCTTGTGGCATTTATGCATGCCTACTAGGTTTGAGAAAAAACCTCCTCTCTTAGGGCCCGATTTTATACTGGTTTTAAATTTACTTGGAGCAATTTAGCTTTTGATGTTACGTGTTCTTCGATAAGTTAATTTGGGTTGGGTGGGTAGAACATGTTTTAAGATCGAATCTTGTAAGAGAATTTCCCAGTGTTTTTTGAAGAGTCTCTCCATCCAGTTGTAACGGCAACGATCTTCGGTAATGAATCTGATGGGCTCTTCTTTAGATGACAAACGTTTGGTTTTCGGCATATGATTTTTAGGCAGTAAGAGTATTTTCAATGTATTCAGAAGCATACCCTTTTTCAAGAAGTATTTTGGATAGGATTCTATCCTGTTACAAGTAGTCTTTGTCTAAAGTACAGTTCCTATGAAGTCTATGAAACTGACTTTTTGGTATATTGTATTTCCATCTCGGATGGTGACAGCTGCTGGAATGGATGTAAGAATTACCAGCAGTTTCCTTGAAGTGATTCTTTGTAATGATCTCATGATCTTGGAACCCAAGAACCAGATCAAGGAATCATGAATGTGTTGGGATCATGAACATGGGTGAAGGATAGCCCAAATGAATTGCTGTTGCAGTGTTTGACAAATTCCGGGACACTTGTGAGTGGGCCATCCCAAGTGATGACGATGTCATCAATGTATCTGCCATAATAAACAATGTGCTGTACAAAGGGGTTGTGTTGGTGAAAGTACTGTAGCTCCCTAAACCCCATTTTGAGGTTAGCATAGCTAGGGGCAAAGGAGGCTCCCATAGCGTTGCCATTAATCTGAAAGTAGTATTGCTTATTGAACACAAAATAATTGTGTTCAAGGCAGTACTAAGTGGCCTCAACGATGAACTGAATCTGTCTGATTTCAAGCGGAGTGCCGGCCTTGGAAAAGTTTTTTAGATAAAAATACCCCCAGGACAGTCAGTGCTAGTACATTCCTCAATGGATAGCCTCTGAACTGTCCCAGGTTGCACTTAGCTTTTAGAAGAAATACTTACCTTGAAAATGTCTTGTCCAGCGCTGTCATCTCAGGTGTGGGCAGCTGAAGCCAGAGCGTCCTCTTCGGTGTCCTCTTCGGTCCTCGAATGCACTGCACCGGCCCCGCTCATCATTTCCGGGGCAGGCGCGTCATCCCTGCACAGCTTTTGGGCATTGACGCATTGACTCCTGGGAGCGATGACGTTCAGCTCCCAGAAGTCAATGCAAGCAGGAAGAGGCGGCGCGGCGCGTCCGCAGAGGGAGGAAGTGGAAGAAAGGTGAGTATATTTTCTTCAATAACAAGGTAAGTAAACGAAAAAAAAAAAAATCCATTTCTTTTTCAGGTGATTGTCTGCAAGCGGATGGCCCAAAGTGGTTTTTGAGGCCGGAACTCCGCTTTAAGTCTGAATGGTGAAAAAGGAAATAAAAAAAAATATATATATTTCTCCTTTCATCCTTCCAGGACGGCCTACTATTGGGAGATTGTGGCTCCGCCTCACCGGAAACACAACTGATTTGCAGCTGTTAAAAGGGTCCCACCCATCCTTAGCTCCAGTTCAGTTGTGTTTCCAACCTCACACCGGAACGTTTGTTTTTTTTTACTAACCTGAGGCAAATAGCTGGCCAAGACGGTCCCCCTGGAAGGCAGCTTCGGTCGGCCTAATAGCAGGTTCCTCCCTAGCTGTGTCCTCGGAAAGAGGAGCTTTCAGGTCGCCAAACATACCAGATAGTGCGGTTTGCCTCGTGGGGTCCCTCATACCTGAAGTCCTGCCGGTCTCTGCAGGAAGTCTCCTCCATTCACTTCGCTGGGCGGAAGGACTTTTTGAATTTCCCGCCGAGCGGTGAGCCCCAAGCCTCGCTATGGAGACAGGAAGTTCCGGCGGAAGGGGCGGAGCGGCTGACTCCCGAAAGAAACCCAGCGTGGAGGAGACGACGGATCGGAGCGAACTCGGTGATAGTATGACTGACTCTCCGACTCCGAGAGGGCGAAAGCCCCAAAAAGAGACACAAGCAGCCGCAGTCCTCATAGGGGAGAAAGCGGCAACGCAGGTGGCGACAGGATCGGGTAAGCGATACCTATGGTGGCCCTCTGCTCTCTATTAGGACAGGTATGCCAATGCCATGCTTTTCCTGTATGTTGCCGTAGAATAGACAAGAAGTCGCTTCATGGTGTCCTTTCTTCTTGTCTTTTCATGTGTTGTCACAGGTACACCACCGGCACAGGAAGCCCCTGCCAGACCCCCATCCTCAACTAAAAAATGTGGGGAATGTGGGACTATGTTATCTAGGTCGTATACAAAGCCTTTATGCCAGACTTGTATTAACACATTGGCAGGCCAGGACCTTATGAAAGATTTGCTTAAAACTATGAGGGAGGAAATGGCAGCTGCTGTTCGTTCTTTTAAAACCCCAGCAACCGTCCCTCTAGTTTCAGCTTTGGAAGGAGCAGACAATGCCTCCACCCAAGACACGGAGGGGTTAATGGAACCCCCATCCCTCTGGGAAGACAATTTATCCATTCCCTCGACTCAGATTAGGGAACAAGAGGATCCAGAAGAGGGGTCTAGCTGTCTAAGAGACTCTTCAAGTTCAGAGGAGGACTCTGAAAGTGACAGTGAAGGGGGAAAAGTTAAAAAACTTTTTTCCTTGGAATACATGCAAAATCTTCTCAAAGTGGTATATGAAACTGAAGAGATTCCTATTCCAACAAAAAAGTCTTCTTGCAAAGACAAAGTGTACAAAGGCTTGGGGAAAGCCCAGTACAGAACCATTCCCATTCACCAGTCATTAAAGGACATTAAAAAATTAATGTCATTAAAAAATGGAAGGTACCTACACATGCCTTTTCCAGACCAAAAAACTGGAAAAGAAGGTTCCCCTTTGAGCCTCAGGAATTAGAAGTTTTTACAAAAAACCCTAAACTTGATGCTCCCCTGGCACAGTTATCAAAAGGAACAGATTTTTCCTTTGAAAATGCCGGGCATATTACAGATCCCATGGATCGCAGGATTGAAGCCGCATTAAGTAAAGCCTGGGATTCAAATGCATACTCTACTACTGTAGCCTTAGCTGATACCTGCATGGCCAGGAATACAGACTATTGGCTTAAGGAATTGTTAAAACGTGTCCGCAGTATGGCAGGATCACAAGATTTAGTTAATTCCTTAAACATGATTAGTAAAGCTGCATCATATCTGGCAGATGCAGCTGTGGAATCATTGGCAGCATCTGCTAAGACAGCAGCATTGGTAAATTCTGCTAGAAGGGCGCTTTGGGTCAAAGCTTGGGAAGGTGATACAAACTCTAAAGCAAGACTTTGCGCCCTACCTTTTGAAGGTTCATTACTTTTCGGTTCAGGACTTGATGAGACCTTGTCCAGATCCGCAGAAAAGGGGAAAAAATTCCCCACCAAAAGAAAGGATAAATCTGGAAGATATTCCTTTCAAAACTTCCAAGGCAAAAATCAAAAAAGACCATTTAAGGCTAGGAAGAAAGGCTTTGGAAAAGGAAAACAAGAGGACAAATTGTTGTTCCTCAAACCAGGGCCAAAACCCAAAGAATCTAACTGACATCAGAGTCAGTGTAGGGGGCAGACTATCCCATCTTGCTTCCCAATGGGAAAACATCTCTGCCAGTCCCTACTTTCTGCATCGGGAAGTGTACCAATTGGAGTTGGTCTCCCAAGCGGTACTAAAATTAACTATGACTTGTCCCTTAAAAATAGAACAAAGGTTCTCCGGGGTGAACATGTTCATGGTCAAAAAAGATCTGTACCAAAATGTCCGTATGACAATGTTGGAGAAGAAGAAATGCCTTCCTACACATTATGAGGTGCGGAAAACATCAAGCTTTTCTCAGGCAGTCCAGAGGTTCTCCTCCTCGCCTGTTGGCAACACAGCTAAAATCAGCAGAGCTATTGGGAGTCAGTCACCATCCCACCCAACAGATAGAATGGAAACTGAACCCCACAGTGAACTTATTTGTCACACAGAGCCAAAAAATAGAACAGTTCTTCCTTCTGAGAGTATAGAAGGATATGCGGGGCTTGAAGGCCCCAGTACCTCCTGGGCCTTTCAACCAAACCTATGTCTTTCCACTACAAAAGTTAACATCAAGAGTTCTGCAGAGTCACAAGCTATGGTCGCAAAAAACGTTGTGATTTGCAACCCTGGTGTCTCTAATTGTGACAGTTCCTTGAAAAATACTAGAACAGTCACTGCAAGGAACTCTGAGTCACCCCAGATCAACAATCTGGATAGAGAACGACAGATATTAAAAGAAAAAGGATGCTCAGACAGAGTCATTGAGACCCTCCTTTCTAGTAGAAAGCCAGTAACTAGAAAGATTTATTCCAAAATCTGGAAAACTTTTTGTACTTGGCAGAATCAGAAGAATGATTCCTCTGCCTCAACCCCTAGGATCCTGGATTTTCTACAGGATGGGGTAGATAAGGGAGTGGCGGTGAACACCCTTAAAGTACAGATAGCGGCACTTTCTGTTTTTTTAGACAAAAGGTTAGCCCAAGAACCTTTAATTAAAAGATTTCTGTTGGCTCGGAGTAGGGTATCTCCAATAAACAGAACTATTGTTCCAGCTTGGAACTTAACGCTAGTACTAGAGGCGTTATCTAGTGAAGCGTTTGAACCCTTAGACAAAATCAGTTTAGACACTTTGTCTGTTAAATTAACTTTTTTGTTGGCAATCACCACAGCCAGGAGAGTGGGTGATTTGCAAAGCTTATCTATTAAAGAACCCTTTATGAGAATTCTCCAAGGCAGGGTGATTCTTAAACCAGATCCACTATACCTGCCCAAGGTAGTGACATCCTTTCATAAGAATCAAGAGATGGTTCTCCCATCATTTTGTGAGAAACCTAAATGTGCAAAGGAACAAAAATGTCATTGCTTGGATGTTAGAAGATGCCTTCTGACATATCTAGAAAGAACCAAGAGTTTTAGAAAATCTAGTCACCTATTGGTTCTACATTCTGGACCAAGGAAGGGTTTACAAGCATCAAAACCCTCAATCACCAGGTGGATTAAACAAGCCATTAGTATGTCTTATAAGGTGTCAGGTACCCCCACACCAACAACTCTAAAGGCACATTCCACAAGGGGCATGGCAACTTCCTGGGCCGAAAAAGCCGGAGCATCCTGGGAACAGATCCGCCATGCTGCTACTTGGTCCAGTCAAGATACCTTCCTAAAGCACTATCGTGTGGAAGTACTGTCGCAACAAGACCTGGCCTTTGGCAGAAAGGTCTTACAGGCAGTGGTCCCGCCCTGAGGTAGGCCTGTATGGATTCCTTTATTATCCTCCCAATAGTAGGCCGTCCTGGAAGGATGAAAGGAGAAAACTTACCGTTAGTTCACCGGTAACGGCTTTTCTCTTCAATCCTTCCAGGACGGCCGGCCTACATCCCTCCCTATGTGGGGGAAAAAATTCTAAAGAATATGTATAATATAAATGTATATGTAAGTAGCTGTTGAATAACTATTCCTTAAGGTTCGGTTGGAAACTACTTTCCTATAAACTGGAGCTAAGGATGGGTGGGACCCTTTTAACAGCTGCAAATCAGTTGTGTTTCCGGTGAGGCGGAGCCACAATCTCCCAATAGTAGGCCGTCCTGGAAGGATTGAAGAGAAAAGCCGTTACCGGTGAACTAACGGTAAGTTTTTCCTCTCATCCCCCACTTAAGGTGCTTTATGACATATCTGCACCCTGCACCCACAGTATTACCCTCTTCACATGTATATCGTTCATGCACACATGTGGGTGTATAAGTGCAGCCCAGATCTCCTCTGCCATTGAACCACTCCCCCTTCTCCCCTTGCACTCCATAAATTCTGATTCTGATTCCCTCGCCCTCCCTATCGGTTTGACGAAGGAGCGAAACTGCTCCGAAACATGTCACCGCCCACTTTGTGATGTCAACGCTTTCCGACGTCCTCCGGCCCCAGTCTCCTTGCCAGCTTGCGTTCCAGCTTGGTTTACTTCTGGGCTACAGCTCTCCCTGCTTGCAGCTTGCTCAGCCAAGATCCTCAGACCACCCACCTTGCTCCTTGTGGACACATGGTTACTGGCTGAGCTGTCCAGCACAGCCCCCACTGACACATTTATCTGTGACTCTGCCTGGTGCAGTGGTGATTCGGGATGTTTCATCCATCCCTCTGGACCTGTGTCAACAGCCACTGGCCTCCAAAGGATGTGAGTGTCTAAATTTGTAAAAGTTGTGTGCTCAGTACAAGAACAAGCTGAGCAGACAAATCATGCTCCAGTCTCGGCTCCGCTCTGTTAACCACTTAAGGACCGGAAGATTTTGCTGCTTAATGACCAGGCCCTATTTTGCAATTCGGCACTGCGTTACTTTAACGGACAATTGGGCAGTCGTGCGACGCTGTACCCAAATAAAACTGACATTTTTTACACTTTTGGGTGCAAAAGTGACATTACTACAGTAATCAGTGCTAAAAATATACACTGTTACTGTAATAATGTCACTGGCATGGAAGGGATTAACACTATGGGTGATCAAGGGTTTAAATGTAAGCCTAGGGGAGTGATTCTAACTGTGAGGGGGGGGGGTATGGACTTCTGGAATGATCATAGAGACATGCGATCCTATATAGCAGGATCGCATGGTCTCTGTGATGATTGCAGGGAGAAGGACGGACGGCTGTGTTTACATCAGCCGTCCGTCCTCCTCTGTCACCGGTGTCAGGCGGCAATCGGAGCCGCCTGATACACGCTCTGGCTCCCCGGCTGACGAGCGGAGGCAGGAGGGCGGCGCGCACTCGCCCCCTAGCCTCCTGAGAGCGAGTGACGTAGTACTATGTCACTTTGCCCAGGAGCGGCTGCCTGCCGCAGTAAATTTGCGGTGGACGGTCATGTAGTGGTTAAAGGAAAAGTTCCTCTTTTATAAAAAATAATAAATGCACATTTTCTGCAGGCAAAAATGTTAATTTACTATTTTAGGAGCGTGGAAAACATTGCACATCACCATGATGTGCTGATTGCTGGTGCTATGCAGGACTCCTGCAGACTGTCCGTGTAATCTGTCTGCCTGTACATTATACGGGAAGGCAGTTACAGTGACAGGAAGAACCAATCAGCTACGAGAGAGCTCAGCAGTGGCGTGGGAGTTCATTGAAAACTACAAGCCGACATCCGCAAAGGACAGAACTCTGTGAATTAACGGCACGGCCGAACTCTTTTCATAAAGTGACAGCTGCTACGGGGAACTTCTCCCCGCACTGCTGTCACACAAAGGGCTTGGATTGCTGAGCCGCTGCAGGAACATGTAACATGTTCCTGAAGGTGAACTTCTCCCCGCACTGCTGTCACACAGAGGGCTCCGATTGCTGAGTTGCTGCAGGAACAGGTACATGTAACATGTTCCTGAAGGTGAACTTCTCCCCGCACTGCTGTCACACAGAGGGCTCCGATTGCTGAGTCGCTGCAGGAACATGTAACATGTTCCTGAAGGTGAACTTCTCCCCGCTCTGCTGTCACACAGAGGGCTCCGATTGCTGAGTCGCTGCAGGAACATGTAACATGTTCCCGAAGGTGAACTTCTCCCCGCTCTGCTGTCACACAGGGGGCTCCTATTGCTGAGTCACTGCAGGAACATGTAACATGTTCCCGAAGGTGAACTTCTCACCGCTCTGCTGTCACACAGAGGGCTCCGATTGCTGAGTCACTGCAAGAACAGGAACATGTAACATGTTCCCGAAGGTGAACTTCTCCCCGCTCTGCTGTCACACAGAGGGCTTCGATTGCTGAGTCGCTGCAGGAACATAAAACATGTTCCCGAAGGTGAACTTCTCCCCGTTCTGCTGTCACACATGGGGCTCCAATTGCTGAGTCGCTGCAGGAACAGTAACATGTTCCCGAAGGTGAACTTCTCCCTGCAATGCTGTCACACAGGGGGCTCCGATCGCTGAGTCGTGCAGGAACAGGAACATGTAACATATTCACAAAGGTGAACTTCTCACCACTCTGCTGTCACACAGAGGGCTCCAATTGCTGAGTCGCTGCAGGAACAGGAACACGTAACATGTTCCCGAAGGTGAACTTCTCCCCGCAACGCTGTCACACAGGGGGCTCCGATCGCTGAGTCGCTGCAGAAACAGGAACATGTAACATATTCACAAAGGTGAACTTCTCCCTGCACTGCTCTCACACAGAGGGCTCGGATCGCTGATGTGCTCCAGGAACATGTAACATGTTCCTGAAGGTGAACTTCTCCATGCACTGCAGTCACACAGAGGGCTCGGATCGCTGAGCCGCTGCAGGAATAGGAACATGTAACACGTTCCCGAAGGTGAACTTCTCCCCGCACTGCTCTCACACAGAGGGCTCCGTTTGCTGAGTCACTGCAGAAACAGGAACATGTAACATGTTCCCGAAGGTGAACTTCTCCCCGCAATGCTGTCACACAGGGGGCTCCGATCGCTGAGTTGCTGCAAGAACAGGAACATGTAACATGTTCACGAAGGTGAACTTCTCCCTGCACTGCTCTCACACAGAGGGCTCGGATCGCTGAGGTGCTCTAGGAACATGTAACATGTTCCCGAAGGTGAACTTCTCCCTGCACTGCTCTCACACAGAGGTCTCCGATTGCTGAGCCGCTGCAGGAACAGGAACATGTAACATGTTCCCGAAGGTGAACTTCTCCTTTAACCCTTTCACTGCCAGAACTGGTTTTGTATTTTTTGCCCACATGTTTATAAAAAAAAAAAAAAATAGGCCTAAAAATTATATAAAACCCCCAAAACATTATATATTTTCTGAAAGCAGACACCCTAGAGAATAAAATAGTGGTAGTTCCAATTTGTTATGTCAAATGATATTACCGCAAAAGTCTAGGAAACGTGACCAGCTGTGATGAATATTGGATGCATTTTATTTCATACTCTGATTTCTTTGGCTCCATCTAGTGGTCAAAATGCAGTATTGTGATAAAGGAAAAATATCCCTTTATGGTCACTAGATGGAGCTGGCAATCATAGGAAATTACTGTGCTACATTATGACCAAAATGTATAACGGCTGGATGAATTTCTGTCACATTCATCCAATTAATGTTCTATAAGTAGACCCCTTTGTTTCCTTCATCAGGCATGGATTCATACTAATACCTGAAATTATACTCCAGGTGGCGATACCTCACATCCATGTTAATGAGGACAAGGTCATCATCCCCAAAACCTTGTCTTGATGGTTTTGGGGGTCTGTGGGCAGGGGGCTTATCAGAATCTGGAGCCCCTCTTTAATATTAGGGGTCCAACAGATATTGCCCCCCCCTACATGAATGATTTTGGGGTACATAGCACCCCTACTCAATGTCCTTTATAAACAAAAAATCCCTCAGAAAATTCTCTCACTGTAAATCCATCATCAATCACAATGCCAACTACCCACTGACTCACCAATAAACTCCCAATGACCCGCCACACAGGAGCGATCTCCGACGGTAACACTCGCTGACTGAT
The DNA here is from genome assembly GCF_965119305.1 of Pelophylax lessonae. Classification (NCBI taxonomy): domain Eukaryota; kingdom Metazoa; phylum Chordata; class Amphibia; order Anura; family Ranidae; genus Pelophylax; species Pelophylax lessonae. The sequence continues at coordinate 10,073,354 of NC_138768.1, read as the reverse complement.
GGCGTCCTGAGCTGTCATCAGCTATATAAAGGAAGGGGCGGGGATAGTGGCGATTGTGACGGAACTGTCCCACATTCCACTTGAGTGCTTCCGTCAGTATACCTCTTCCTCCAGTCTGAACATAGATATCAGATATTATAATCGCCTGTTGCAACTAGGAACTAGACGGACTAGTTTAGCTGCAAACCTGGAACTGTTTATTGAACAAGAATACAGGCTTTTTCTACACTACACACTCAGGTAAGGCTGATCACATTATCAACTGTATACAGAAATATTAACACTATAAACATTAAGTTAATTAGCAACCTGGACAATCAGGGATTTCATTCCAGGTCAGACTTGCCGACATCAAGCTCACAGAGTACAATGCACATTATTACAAGTGTAAACACATCCCACAATAGTTTGCTAGCAGACAATAGGTGTGCTAATTAGCACAATTAACAATACAAACAGTGATATCCCCCCTCCTCAGATTAGTAGGCAGCAGACTATAGCAGGAGACCTACTTACAATAAACACATTATAACAGGAGGCCCCGTGGTTTGAGTGGATTACATTAACATCTACAGTCATTGCTGGTTAGAGGCATAGAGGCCCCAAATATAGATATGGAACCTCCAGTTCCCAGAGTCTGTGTGTTTTGGGGAGACATGAACTTGAATCAGAAACAAGACCACTCCATGGATCCCCCAGGCACACACCTTTCAAAGAATAGTGTTCCCTTAAATGCCAGGGCCCATAGTCATTGGGTAAGAGCTCCTCTCCCAGCTAGGTCTGTCACAATGACATCATTGCCCATGTAAAGCTTCCCCAGTGAAGGCCGCTTAAAGATAGTGTACCCCAATGGTTGCCTTGACCCTGCTAATCTACCGTCCCCTCTGACACGCTGGGTTCAGACATTTCTTACTATACCCCAGAGGTTGCCCTGACCCTGCAAGTCTTCTGACCCCTCTGACACCCTGGGTTCAGACAATTCTTACTGTACCCCATAGGTTGCCCTGACCCTGCAAGTCTTCCCACCCCTCTGACACCCTGGGTTCATAAATGTCTTACTGTACCTCAATGGTTGCCCTGACCCTGCAAGTCACCTGACCCCTCTGACACCCTGGGTTCTGACATTTCTTACTGTAACCCAATGGTGGCCCTGACCCTGTAAGTCCCTTGACCCCTCTGACACCTTGGGTTCAGACATTTCTTACTGTACCCTAATGGTGACCCTGACTCAGCAAGTCAACCGACCCCTCTGCCACCCTGGGTTCAGACATTTCTTATTGTACCCCCATGGTTGCCCTGACCCTGCATGTCTCCCGACCCCTCTGCCACCCTGGGTTCAGACATTTCTTATTGTACCCCAATGGTTGCCCTGACCCTGCAAGTCTCCTGCCCTCTTTGACACCCTGGGTTTGGACATTTCTTGCTGTACCCCAATGGTTGCCCTGACCCTGAAAGTCTCCCGACCCCTCTGACACCCTGGGTTCAGACATTTCTTACTGTACACCAATGGTTGCCCTGACCCTGCAAGTCTCCCAACCCCTCTGACACCCTGAGTTTAGATATTTCTTACTGTACCCCAATGGTTGCCATTACCCTCTAAGTCTCCCATCCCCTCTGACATCCTGGGTTCAGACATTTCTTATTGTACCCCAATAGTTGCCCTTACCCTCCAAATCTCCCAACCCCTCTGACATCCTGGGTTCAGACATTTCTTACTGTACCCCAATGGTTGCCCTTACCCTCCAAGTCTCCCAACCCCTCTGACACCCTGGCTCCTGTATTATAACATCCAATGTGGTAGCAACAAGTGTGCAATGTCCCCTTAGATATGTTATAGCAAAGAAGTAAAGTAAATGTGTCTCCTTTTATAAGGGCTTATCCCTGCTCACCAATCCAAATGATAACAGTTCAAAGGAATGGTGGGAAGATCATGAACAGGCTCCTGCAGATGCTGGGATCAGGAAGAGGAGTGCTCGCCCACACACCCTGCACACAGTGATTGGGTCGGATCTGTGTTCCTGACAATGATGGTGACCTCCCGACTGTCACCAAGCGGGCCGGAACTGTCGATAGGGAAATGCGGTTCCACCCTCTCACTGGCTGCCTAGGCCGCAGCACATACTCGACTTCACCAACCGTCTGGGTCCCTGCTTCCAGGAGAAAGCTGAGGTCCCAAGAGCACGATCCTGTCCCGGCACAGGCTTTATATTACCTCTCCCAGCATTCTGTTCTCCTTCTCTAGCTGGCTGGTAATTGTAGTCCATGGCAGTCCAATTTCAGTGTAAACCTGGCTCTTCAGACTATGTGTCCCAAGACCCTTTACTCCACTTCTGCATTCAGGACATGTCAACATAGGGTTCAGACTGAACACTAGAGTGAACAGCTGCACTGTAGCAAGGGCTGCAGAGTGTCCCCTGATAGTGCAGGCAATCTTAGCTGGCTCCTGGCTACACCCATATATGGTCATATTCAGACAATGATGGTATGAGGTATGCCCCACCCATTTGCCTATGTGGCCATGTAAGGGAATGGGCGGGGTGATGTCAGGGGTTGCTAAGAACACAGCTGTTGCAGACAGCTGTTGCTTCCCTAGAAACCAACGACAGCCAGAAGCTGTCACATCCGTCTGCACCAAATGCTGTAAACATTGGATGTTCAGAAGAATGTGGGAGGAGCCAATGTTCATCCAATCTTCTGTTCAGACATGGAGCTCCTCCTTAATGCAGATTATTGTCAGTGTGTGGAAGTGATTGTATCTGGCAGACAGGGATCTGTATGTGTGTGTGTATCACTGCCCGACACACCACTCACATCATACACTTCAGCCTAACTGCCCTAAATTGTGTGTGTGTGTGTGTGTGTGGGGGGGGGGGGGGGGGGGGTTGGGGTTTGATTGGAGGATCGCTTGGGGAATCCTTTGAAGTTTGTGAGGATCGCTTGTCTGCTGCTCACTCCTTAAATTATATCAGATTGTATGAAAGATTTGTATCTACCTGTGTGTGTCCAGCCAGATAAATGTGGGAGAGTCTCCCTCCAGTGGTTGTCAGCAGTATTGCAGGCTGCGGTATCTGTATCTTAGCTGGTTTAAACTTCCCAAATAGACCAATCCCCTCGTTCCTCCTCCACAATCCATGTCTCACTTCAGTTAGTAAGTCACTGTGGGCATGATTTCCTTGACACCCAACATTGGTGTCAGTGATATAAAATAAGTCCCATTGTTGGTGTCAGTGAGATAAAATAATACCCGTTATTGGTGTCACTGAGATAAAATAAGTCCCATTGTTGGTGACAATGAGATAAAATAAGTCCCATTGTTGGTGACAATGAGATAAAATAAACCCCATTGTTGGTGTCAGTGAGAATAAAATAAGCCCCATTGTTGGTGTCAGTGAGAATAAAATAAGCCCCATTGTTGGTGTCAGTGAGAATAAAATAAGCCCCATTGTTGGTGTCAGTGAGAATAAAATAAGTCCCATTGTTGGTGTCAGTGAGATAAAATAAGTCCCATTGTTGGTGTCAGTGAGATAAAATAAGCCCCATTGTCGGTGTCAGTAAGATAAAATAAACCCCATTGTTGGTGTCAGTAAGATAAAATAAACCCCATTTTTGGTGTCAGTGAGAATAAAATAAGTCCCATTGTTGGTGTCAGAGAGATAAAATAAGTCCCTGTGTTGGTGTCAGAGAGATAAAATAAGTCCCTGTGTTGGTGTCAGTGAGAATAAAGAGTAACCCCAGCCCAGTATTGGTGGTCAGTGGGGGTACCCTCCTGATCACACACTCCCGCTGCCTCTCTGTTGATGTCAGAGTTCTACTCTCACTGTCAGAAAGGAGATGACTGTTCCCCACAGTCTGCTATAATTTCAGTGACCCAGAGAGTGTTATTATTATTATTATTCAGGATTTATATAGCGCCAGCAGTTTACGCAGTGCTTTATAATATAAAAGGGAGACAATACAGTTACAATACAATAAAAATACAAGAGGATTAAGAGGGCCCTGCTCAGAAGAGCTTACAATCTAATGGGGTGGGGCAGGTGTTACAAGAGGTTGTAACAGAAGGGAATGAGCTGATGGAAGATTAGTTGGCAGTGTTAGAGGCTTCACCGAAGCAATGAGTTTTCAGGGATCGCCTGAAAGCAGCTAGAATAGGAGACAGGTTGAGGTAGAGCGTTCCAGAGGATGGGAGAGGCCCTGGAGAAATCCTGGAGACGAGCATAGGAGGAGGAGACAAGGGAGCTTGAGAGTAGGAGGTCTTGAGAGGAGGGGAGAGGACGATTTAGGTGATATTTGGAGACAAGATTGGTAATGTAGCTCGGAGCAGAGTTGCGAATGGCTTTGTATGTTGTGGTTAGTATTTCGAATTTAATTCGCTGGGTAATCGGGAGCCAGTGTAGGGATTGACAGAGAAGGGAGGCAGACACTGAGCGGTTGGTAAGGTAGATAAGCCTGGCAGCAGCGTTCATGATAGACTGAAGAGGGGATAGCCTATGAAGTGGTAGGCCTATGAGAAGGGAGTTGCAATAGTCGAGGCTAGAAATAACAAGGGAGTGAATGAGTAGCCTGGTGGTTTCAGTTGTTAAAAAGGGGCGAATTTTAGAGATGTTGCGGAGGTGAAGTCTACAAGCTTTTGACAATAATTGGATTTGGGGCTGAAAGGACAGGTCAGAGTCTAGGATTACACCTAGTACCCTGGCTTGAGGGGAGGGATTGATGGTTGCATAACTAACTTTGATGGAAAAGTCATGGAGGGGGATATGGGCAGGGGAAATATTACCAGCTCAGTTTTAGAGAGATTTAGTTTGAGGAAGTGGTGTGACATCCATGTTGATATGTCAGTAAGTAAGTTAGCAATGTGAGAGGACACTGAAGGAGTGAGGTGAAGAGTAGACAGATAGATTTGAGTGTCATCGGCGTATAGATGGTATTGGAAGCCGTAGGCCATTATCAAGTGACCAAGGGAGGCGGTGTAGATAGAGAAGAGGAGGGGGTCCAAGAACAGAGCCTTGGGGAACCCCCACAGAAAGAGGCAATGGGGAGGAGGAGGTAGAGTTGTGGGTAACACTGAAGGAGCGCTGTAATAGGAGAACCAAGATAGAGCAGAATCTTGGAGGCCAAGGGAACGGAGTTTATTAAGAAGGAGGGGGTGGTCAACAGTATCAAAGGCCGCAGAGAGGTCAAGTAATAAGAGTATGGAGTAGTGGCCATAGCCATTGGTTTTAGCAGTTAATAAATCATTGGTGAGTTTTAGTAGGGCAGTTTCTGTGGAGTACTGCGAGCGAAAGCCAGACTGTAAGGGATCAAGAAGGTTATTTTCACTGAGGTAGGAGCTGAGACAGCTGTAGACTAATGCCTCGTACACACGCATCGATAGTTGGCCGTGAATTTTCGGCCAACGTCCGATCGGCCGATTTTCGGCTTGTTAGTATGATGCTTTCGACAACCGACTCCGACTTTTCGGCCAAAAAAAATCTGGTGTGCAGGCTATAAAATTTTTGTTGGCCATCAACAGAACGGCCGATTTTCCGTCAGTCAGTACAGATTTCGGCAGACGAAAATCTGATGAGCAAGACTGGGCATGCTCAGAGAAGAAAAAACACACGGAAAGTAAACCAGCACATGACATCACTTCTGAAGTTGGTTTTTGTTGGCCGAGAAAATTCGTGTGCAGTCTAGAGCACATTTCAACCAACACAACAACACTGGACAAAAGACGGCCGATCGGTCGGCCGATAATCGTTGCGTGTGTACCAGGAGTTTAGACGTGAATGGGAGCAGTGAAATGGGTCTTAAAATGTTCAGGTTGGTGGGGTCTAGTGAGGGCTTTTGAAGTATGGGAGTGATCTGCGCATGTTTTAGAGGGGAGGGGAAGGTGCCACTAGAGAGGGAGGGATTGAAGATGTGAGTAATGGAGCATAGGATAGAATAAGCGGGTGTCCATAGTAGTTGTGAGGGAACAGGAACCAGGGAACAGGTGGTTAAGCGAGAAATTTTTTTTAACCTCTTTAGTAGTAGCCAGTTCAAAGAAGGAGAGTGTTGACTGTGCTGTTAGACAAGGTATGTTGAGTGGGGAAGATGTGCGCACAGTGGAGGTGTCCTCACATATTGCATCAACCTTGTCTTTGAAGTGATTGGCAATCTCTTGAGCAGTGAGTGAGTTAGTGAGTAGAGGGGGTGGGGGACGAAGCAGAGAGTTAAAAGTTGAGAAGAGCTGGCAGGGACTGGATGACAGGGTAGTAATAAGAGAGACAAAGTAGGCTTGTTTGGCAACATGGAGGCATGAATTGTATGTTTTGAGGGCAGATTTATATAGGGTGAAGGCAATGTCCTGCAGGCATTTGGTTTTACGCCACCGTCGTTCAAGAGCATGGCAATGTCTCTTGAAATTTCTACTGTTGTCAGTTTGCCAGGGTTGCAATAGTCGGGGCGTGTTCCAGCTGTCATCTCCTCACTGACACCCTGCACTCTGAATCCTGGAATCTGTGAGACATGGACATGATGGGACAGTGTACTAAATCCCAGGAACACGTGGCAACAATGGCAAAGCCGTGTTCACACTATGAGACGTTTCTCAGGGCTGCAGTTCCTCTGAGCTCCACAAGTTGGTGATCTCACTACTACCCAGACAGGAAGTCTCTATGGAAGACAGGAAGTGATGTCAGGTACAGAAAGGAAGTGATGTCAGGGACAGACAGGAAGTTCCGGGTGAGAGGTGAGTTGGGAGGAAGAAGAGAGGAGACATTGTTGGAAGTGACAGCTGAGGAGGTAATAAGATCTTATTTTCTATTTACACCCAGTAAACCCCCCCCCCTCCCGCCATGTCCGTCCTCTTCCTCCATAGTCACTGTGACCTCTTTTATCTCCAGCAGATGATGATACATACATATATATTGTGGAAACCTAGATTAACCCTTTTGGGGGAAGTACATTCTCTTCATTTTGGAGATGTGTCACCTTTGCCACCAATGACCTTCTCCCTTTATCAGTCTATACTACTGGATTATACGGCTTTTAGTCGTGCCGTGGGATGGGGGGTTATTTAAGAGGATTGGAATATGTTTATCTTTATTAGTGTTAAGCAAAGGGTTCAGGCCCGAGCATGAGTTCAGACCAAACATTGGCTGTTCGCCCTGTTCGTGGAATACCCAAATTTGCAGTGTGTTCTGCGGGTATGCTCCCCACCGAATGCCCTGCAATGCTCTGCACAGTGCAATCTGCGCCCTGATTGGGCAAAGTGGTGCAGTAAAAGCTGGTTGTTAAGGAGCGGGGCCGAGAAGCCAGGCCGCGCTTTCCTTAACAACTAATGAGTTATCAGTTGTCAGTGGACTTCCCCGCGGACAGCTGAATTAAAAAAACAAACATTTGCCCGTAAAAAAAAAAGAAAAATGGCGTGCCCCCCTTCCCCCCCCCCCCAATTCATACCAGACTCTTATCTGAGCATGCAACCTGGCAGGTTAGGGAAAGGGGGACAAGTGAGCGCCCCCCCTCCTAAACCATACTAGGCCACATGCCCTCAACATGAGGGATGGGTGCTTTGGGGCAGGAGAGGCTTCCTCCCACCCCAATGGACCTTGTCCTCATGTTGATGGGGACAAGGGTCTCTTTCCCACAACCCTGGGCTGTGGATGTGGGGGGGGGGCTTATCGGAATCTGGAAGCCCCCTTTAACAAGGGGACACCTAGATCCCAGCCTCCCCATAAGAATAAGTAGGGGTACAGTACCCCTACTCATCACATTGACCTCACAGCTCCTCTTCCCAATGTGCCTCCTTCCGGCTGTTTTCTTTTTATTCAATGGTCTTAGGATGTGGGCGGACCCTTTGCTTTCTCACAAGCAAAGCAGGACTCTTGGTCCTGTATTATGTGTAAAGATGCCAGAATTCCTTTTTACCTGCACAGTAGGGGTCCTGTGTGGGTAAATTATATCTCAGTGGGGCTTTAATAAAATGGAGACCTGGCCAGAGAGGTGAGGAGAATTCTGGGAATATCATTTGATGTTACTACTTGTGTTTTCCTCCTGTGAAGTCTGGAGATCATATGACCATCACATTGCCTCCACCTCCCTCCCTGATAGAATAGAGAAATATAAAGAAGATTCTAGAAGTCACAAGAGAGATCATCGAGGAGAGGTGAGCGGTGCTGGGAATTCTGGGACATTATCCAGTAACAGACAAGGGATGTGTCTGGATGGTGACTGTATCATTGTGTGTGTCAGGTTCCTATAAGGTGTCAGGATGTCACTGTCTATTTCTCCATGGAGGAGTGGGAGTATTTAGGACACAAGGATCTCTACAAGGACGTCATGATGGACAATCAGCCGCCCCTCACATCACCGGGTAAGAGGAGACTTTATTGTAAAGGAGAGAGCAGTACGGAGGCTCCACCTAGACCCCCCATCATCTGATAAACACATAGAAACAATGTATTCAGTCAGTGTGTGTGTTTCCTACAGATGGATCCAGTAATGGGAACCCACCAGAGAGATGTCCCCGTCCTCTGTATTCCCAGGATTCCACACAGGAAGATCACACCATCCCTCACCATCATCAGGTAGATGAGGTACAATCACTGATAGTATTATTAGGATCTGTATATTATCTGCATTGTTACCATTGATGTCTTTTTTTTATATATTCAGAGTGGAAACCTGGGAGATTCTAAAGTTGTGATTAAAGAAGAGATAAAAGAGGAGGATGATGAGGATGGGGTGATGGAGGAGTCAGAGTTTCTAAAAGGACACAAACATCTATACCAGGACACCATGGTGGGGTCATCCAGCTACAGAAACCCACCAGAGAGATGTCCCCATTCTCTGTATCACCGGGATTCCACACAGAAAGGTCACACCATCCCTCACCATCATCAGGTAGATAACGAGCAATCATTGGTAGTTCTGATTTATACACAGCATGTTTGTTACAATGAATGTTTTATTATATATTCAGAGTGGAATCCTCGGGGATTATAATATTGTTATTAAAGAAGAGTATAAAGAGGAGGATGAGGAGTATGGAGTAATGGAGGAGTTTTCAGAAGGACACAAGGATATGATGGAGCCACCTAATACCAGGAACCCACCAGAGAGATGTCCCCGTCCTCTGTATTCCCGGAATTCCACACAGGAAGGTCACACCATCCCTCACAGTTACAAGGTTGGTGGGTTGGAGCATCTAGTTTATGTGATGTCACAATAAAAATATATAAATATATTTTACAGGTGATATTCTATCTCATTTTTCTGACTTAGAGTGGAGATTCAATCAATATAGAATTTGAGGTTAAAGCAGAAGAAGAAGAGACGTATGTGAGGGATGATCAGCAGTCTATGGAGGAGGATGGAATAACGGGGACATTTATAGAGGAGGACACTCCTACAGAGATCAGCACAGGTGGGTCATTAACACTAAATACATTGGTCACTTTCCTGAGCTGTGTTCCTCATCCTGTATTCCTGTATTTTTCTTGGATAATCTTCCTTCTCTGTGCTGAAGACACAATTTATGTATCTACACTGGATTTATGGAGATTCTGGGGTTCAGCGGGGGTTTTACATGTTGATGATAATAATGTGATAACATTCTCAAACTTTGGAACCTTAAACAGAAAGTGATGATGAGGGAGGAGTCAATAACCCAATGATGGAGGTCTTCCGGATCAGTCCAGTCTTCATCTTGGTTGTTCTCCATCCATCCTCACTCTCTGACCTCTGGTGGGGCTCAGCCCCGCTGTTATTCATGACTAAATCATGGACTATATAAGGAAGTGCAGGACTTCTTGTGTTGGGAAGATGGCAATGAGTGATAGAGGGGGTGGGGACACTCGTCCTATAATCCCCTCATCACTGTCACTACTATAAAAGACAGTTCTCGTTGTTTCCTCACTCTCTGACTAAGGTCCATGAATAAAGAAATGAACTGGTAGGAGATCAGAGGACCCATTTAGTAGTTACCTTGGGGGTGGAATTGTAAGATCTTCAGAGACAAAGCTGTCTGATGTGGGCGGAGTCCTGGTTTAGGGGAACCAATCTGCTGATGTCTAGTAATAATCTTTTTATTTCTATTTCAGTAGATGAACAGGAGTTGAGGAAAACCTCAGAGGATTGTCTCACTTTGTCTCCAGACTGTAAAGTAGAAGATGAGGACATCACACAGTATACTCTAGGAGAAAACCCGGCTACCTCAAATGTCCATCCGGCACCACACAGTGTAGATGGACCATCGTATTCCTCTTATCCTGAGGAACCTCAGACTGGGAGGGACGGTGCCGTCCTTCCAACAGATAAGAGGTTTTCCTGTACTGAGTGCGGGAAGTGTTTCCGTTCTAAATCCCATCTTAATGTGCATAAAATATCTCACACAGGAGAAAAGCCGTTTTCCTGTTCTGAGTGTGGGAAATGTTTTTCACATAGGTCTCATCTTTACAGACATGAGAGATTACACACGGGGGAGAAGCCGCATTCCTGTCCTGAGTGCGGAAAATGTTTTTCAGACAAGTCCCACCTTTACACTCATCAGAGATCCCACACAGGTGACAAACCATATTCCTGTTCTGTGTGCGGAAAACGTTTTTCAGACAAGTCCAGTCTGTACACACATCAGGGATCTCACACGGGGGAGAAGCCATATACCTGTCCTGAGTGCGGGAAATGTTTTTCACAGAAGTCCAGTCTTTACAGACACCAGGGATCTCACACGGGAGAGAAACCATATACCTGTCCTGAGTGCGGGAATTGTTTTTCACAGAAGTCCAGTCTTTACAGACATCAGAGATCTCACACGGGGGAGAAGAAGTATTCCTGTCATGAGTGTGGGAAACGTTTTTCACAAGCATCCCATCTTCAAATACATCAGAGATCGCACACAGGTGAGAAGCCATTTCCCTGTTATGATTGTGGGAAATCTTTTGTGCAAAAATTACATCTTGTCACACATCAACGGCTTCACACGGGGGAAAAACCCTACTCCTGTTCTGAGTGTGGGAAACTTTTTTCAGACAAGTCCAGTTTTTACAGACATCAGAGATCTCACACGGGGAAGAAGCCGTATTCCTGTCCTGAGTGAGGGAATTGTTAGTCACCAGAGTCCTGTCTTCCTGTACATTAGGGATCCCACACAACCCTTGAGCTGTATTAGTGCCTCAAGTGCGGGAAATGTCTTCTATATGAATGTTGGTGGATATGTGGGGAAGAAGCACACCCTGATATACACCTCAGATATACTCCATGGCTGATCTTCATCATGTAAGGAACAGTTCATAAGGAGATCAGAGATCACCAAAGACATGGATGAAGTGTTGTACCGTGTTGCCCATTGATAGCAGTAGAAAAATAAAAGTCATTACCTCTCATTGGCTGAGTACATTTTGTGGTGTAACCATTCACAAACATTAAAAGAAAACATCCCATATATTTCTACACAAATCAATGTACAAAGTGTAAAATTATAACAGCAGCACTCACTATTTCCACACATCAAAAATGAACCAAAAAACATTTGTATTGCGCTTTCAAGATAATAATAAATAATACAAAATCATACATCACACATTAAAGTGTATACCCCTTTAAGACCAGGCCTTTTTTTGGAACTTTTTGTTTTTAAATTTAAATTTGTATTTTTTGCTCGAAAATTAGAACCTCCAAACATTTTGTATATATATATTTTTGTTTTTAGCAGAAACCCTAGAGAATAAAATGGAGAGTGTTGCAATATTTTCTGTCTCACCAAATTTGCGCAGTGGTCTTTCAAACACATTTTTTTGGGGAAAAAAAATACTTTTCCTGAATTTAAAAAAAAAACAGTAAAGTAAGCTCAATTCTTTTGTATAATGTGAAAGATGATGTTATGTCGAGTAAATAGATACCTCACATGTCATGCTTCAAAATTGCGCCTGCTCGTGGAATGGCGACAATTTACGGTACTTAAAAATCTCCATAGGCGGGGATTTAAATATGTTTACAGGCTGCCTGTTTAGAGTTACAGAGGAAGTCTTGCAAAAGAAATATTGCTCTCGATCTAATGATCACGACAATACCTCACATGTGTGGTTTGAACACAGTTTACATATGTGGGCGCTACTTACGTATGCGTTTGCTTCTGCAGGCGAGCTCGGAGGGACAGGGCGCTTTAAATTTTTGTTTTTTTATTTATTTTATTTTTTATTTTTACACTGTCTCGTGTGTGGTCACGTGTCCTCTTGCATTCCTTGAGACTAAATAGTTTTTTACCTATGCTGGGATCACCATTGAGGTATTTGTAAATCGCTATCATGTCCCCTATCAGGCGTCTCTTCTCCAAGGAGAATAAATCAAGCTCTTGTAAAAGCTCCTCGTAATTAAGGTCCTCCAATCCCCTAATAAGTTTAGTTGCCCTTCTTTGGACTCTCTCCAGTTCCAGCACATCCTTTCAGAACTGGACAGAATACTCCAGATGTGGCCGGACCAGGGTTTTATACAATTTATTTCATAATATTTGCCGCTATATTAAATAAAGTAAAAACCTGTGCAAATTCACGTAAACATACAATATTTTGTGCTCAATATAGTGCTATCGGCAAGTCCACTGCTTTCACTTTCCATCTACTTCTCAAAAGAAAATTCACAAATGAATGAAAAGTTGATAAGGTGTGAAAATGCTCTGTGCTCCAAACTGTGGCAGCTGTGGTTTAGCCACACCTTCTTCCACCTCTTACACACGTGATGGTGAGGGCACCCCTTTAAGAATATGTGACAAAATGCTTTTTCCTGGTGTTGGTTATACAAGCATTGTTTCACATCTGTTCTTCAGTAAATGCGGTTTTTAGTACTTCCTTTTAACCTTCTCCCACCCGTCCAATGCCTATCCAGGTGGGAGCTTCCTCCTTCTGAGTAGACATTCTTGAACATCCTTCAGAAGGAGAAAGATTGTGCGGCCGCGTGCAGCTGTGCGATCTTGGTGTGCCTGTGTCCCCAGGACACAGCACCACACCGCTCAGCAGGAGGGCTCTGTGAATGGCCCTCCTGATCACATGATGGCTGTGTTCAATCACAGCCCTCATATGATGTCAACACAGCCATTGTAACGGTGATCGGCTCTGCTTCTCCTCACAAAGTGAGGGGAAGGAGAGTAAGTCTGTGCTGCTAGCCGGGGATCAGTTAGTATTGAGCTGTTTTACTGCTTTTTACTCACTGATCACCCAGCTAGTGTCCCTATCACAGTGTCCCCAACACAGCGAAAAGACCTGTCACACATCTGTCCCTGTAAAATAATCTGTTACAGTGAACATCTGTCCGTAATCATCTGCCACATCTGTCCGTGTTCAGCTGACGCACATCCACCAGTGATCATCTGCCACACCTGTCTGTGATCAATTGCCACACCTGTCTGTGATCATCTGCCACACCTGTCCATGATCATCTGCCACATCTGTCCGTGATCATCTGCCACATCTGTCCGTGGTCATCTGGCACACATCATCTGCCACACCTGTCTGTAATCATCTGCCACATCTGTCCATAATCATCTGCCACATATGTCCGTGATCATCTGGTGCATATCATCTGCCAGTGATCATCTGCCACACCTGTCTCTAATCATCTGCCACATCTGTCCATGATCATCTGCCACATCTGTCTACGATCATCTGTCACATCTGTCCATGATCTGCCACATCTGTCCCAGTCAACATCTGCCACATTCGAGTTATCAACATCTGCCACATCCAAGTTATCAACATCTGTCACAGGGCCTTCAAAAATGGGATATGTACTCAGGAAATTAAATGTGTAATTTATGCCTTTAGAATGCCTGACGGTGCTACTTGGATGTTTAGCCTCTGTATGTGGCCAGGCTGTGGAAAAGTCTCACACATGTGGTATTGCCATACTCAGGAGGAGTAGCAGAATGTATTTGCAAGTTTATCTATGCCATGTGTAATAAATAACTTGTTCATATGACCATTTTGTGGAAAAAATATAAAGAAAAATCTTAATTTCCCAAACTATTGTGGGCAAAAAAATTGCAACTTCAAAAAACTCACCATGCCTCTTACTAAATACCTTGGACTGTCCTCTTTACAAAAAGGGGTAATTTGGGGGGTATTTGTACTGTCCTGACATTTTAGGGCCTCAAGAACTGAGATAGGTAGTCAGTACATCAGGATTGATCAATTTTCAATGATACGTAGCCTAGCTTGTAGGCTGTATAACTTTCACACAAACCTATTATCATACACTTAGGGCTCTTTCACACGGTCTGCCTCCATAGGCGGATTCGAGCTGTTCAGTGGGGATCGATCCGCAGATCCCCGCTGAGCCGGCGGATGACAGCTCTGTCTCCGCTTGCAGTGCGGAGAGGGAGGTGTCACAGCTCCCGCTGCTCTCTATGGGGGATCGGATGAGAGCGGACCGCCTGTCCTCTCTCATCCGATCCGATCCCTGAACGGATGGAAAAATAGGGTTTCCATCCGTCCAGATTTCACTGACAGGATCGGATACGGATGGCAGCGGGTGTCAGCGGAGGTGTCTCCGCTGACATCCGGTGCCCCATAGAGCTGCATGGAGGATCCAATCAAATCCGCCTAAAAAACTGACAGGTGGATCTGATCGGATCGCCCGTGTGAAAGAGCCCTTATCAGGATTTATTTTTACCAAAGACATGTAGCAGAATACATTCCGGCCTAAATTTAGGATTTTTTTTGGATTTCTTTTGAAACAGAAAGTAGAAAATGATGTTTTATTTCAACATTTTTGCATTTTTCTGCTTATTTTGCAAAAAAAAAAAACAAAAAAAACCCAGTGGTTAATAAATACCATCATAAGAAAGCTCTATTCGTGTTAACAAATTGATAAAAATTTAATTTGGGTACTGTGTAGCATGACTGAGTAATTGTCATTCAAAGTGTCATATCAAAAAATAATAAAATCTTCATTTCCCAAACTATTGTGGGCAAAAAAATTGCAACTTCAAAAAACTCCCCATGCCTCTTACTAAATACCTTGGACTGTCCTCTTTACAACAAGGGATAATTTGGGGGGTATTTGTACTGTCCTGACATTTTAGGGCCTCAAGAACTGAGATAGGTAATTGTCATTCAAAGTCAGTAATTGTCATTCAAAGTGCGAGAGCACTGAAAGCTGAAAATTGGTCTGGGAAAGGAGGAGGTTAAAGTGCCCGGTATTGAGGTGGTTAATAAAAGGCGTTACACTATGCGGGATTCCCCTTTCTCTCCTTCCTGAGTGTGTATAAAGAGGCGGAACTCCTGCTGGAGCAGCAGTCGGAGGAGGAAGCCGAGTCTAGGAGGGAGACTGACAGAAACTGGACCAAAATACATGTTATAATGAAGAATAATCAATATCATTAGGTATGAAATCTATATCCGCAGTGCTAACCCACTCACTGCCACAATAAGGAGTGTGGCTCTATGGTCACCCACAACACATACAAACAAGAAATGGCAAACCAAGTGGGTCTACTGGAAAGAACCATAAGTTTGAGCCTCCTGGGCATTCAAGATCGCTCTCAAAAACAAAACAGTAATGAGTAGAAAAATATACCACCTTCCACCACCATAAAAAGGACAACCTCCCCTTGGTACCAAAAATTGCGTCTAGACATCATACACACATCCTTGCAGTCCAAAGTAAAATAAATATAGCAACAATATTTACAGAATTAGCATACAGGACTGTGTGTGTTATTCACCTGGAAAAGTCCCAAACATGAGAGACAAGATCAGGGTAACCACAAGATTCTAAATAAACTAAAGGTGCCACCACATCCCTACTAGGACTCTGGGGGGGCCCTGAAATCAAAGGCTCACTAGGCTCAAAAAAGCAAATGGAACAGCCGGGTAAAAAGCCATAAAATTTAAAAACCTCTAGATCACCAAAGAAGACGGAAAGTTGGTGACATGTACTTATCGTAAGCCCACTGCAGCTAATACATTGCTGCGAGCTGACAGCTTTCATACAAAGTCACTCATTCAAGGTATACCCACTGCTTAGTTCTTCTGTATCAGCAGGAACTGTACAAAAGAGTCAGACATTAGGAAAGAGCCACCATTAAATGTTTGAAAGGTTCAAGGAAAGGGGGTATTCCCATAAATTGTTTCAAAAAGCCCAGAAAATACACTTGAGAGAGACAGATCTACACTATTGAGCGATACACCTCCCCAGATGCATGTTGCTAGTGAGAAACACCCAACCAGATTGATTACCCAATATGGAGTACAGTAGCCCAAAGTTAGAGAGGTGCTGACCACCAGATACTGGCATGTATTGTTACGCTGCCCCCTATTATCTGGGATCATGGGAGAATACCGCCATATGGTATGGGGGTGCGATTCTCTAGGTAGCCTAAAATTAAACAGATTTGCCAACATCCCTTGTAATTGTATTTATAAGGTTTTTTGGGTCTGATGTTTGAGTTAGACTCAAACTCGAAGCTCATCCCTACAGATGAGTAACTGACATTTGGTCTTACCTATGTTTAGTTTCTTACCAAGGGCATTGCATGCTGTAAATTACTCGAGTAGTGGCACAATCAATAAAAACTCTTGATCTGAAAGGTATTTTCCTCATCCGCATTGGTGAACATTTCAGTACATTCAACATATTTACAATTTGTCAATGGCCGCAAGGAACCATCCCAACTGTTCATATAAATGGGGTCAACCGTGTTTCTACAGGTGACCTAACTAGATTCCTGGCAACCATATGGGGGTATTTATAAGGTTTTTTGGGTCCTCAAACCAAGCAAAAGTGGGACTTTATGGGCAAGGAATATTGTATTATACAAGTTTATAATAAAACATATTTTATTCAAAAATATCATAGATCAATTTGTAAACAAAAGATTGTACACATTGGGCTAAGGGCCCATGGAAGTGAAGGTGACGAGAAAGAAAGAAGATGTGACATAATGTGAAATGGTGACTTCTGATGTTAGTTTTCTGCTATCCATGCTTGAAGAGACTCTGGATGCGACAGAAAAACATCCGAATTCCGACGCGTTTCGGCTAAGTTCAACAGGTGCCTTTTATCAAGGGTATCACCATGTCTAGAAGATACAATAGTATATAGTTATCTAAACAGTTGCTACCAACATTCCATATGGGGGCGGAGCAATGTTGTATGTTGCAGACTTACAATTCATTTTTTGTATGCAGGAGTGCCAGATTTATACAGGGAACCTGTCTTACTCCCCTTCATTCCCTGAATTGCAGCGAGAACTCATATGTGATTGGAATGCAGCTGATTCTGTAAGTAGGTACATGATTTAAAATAGTGTCTATAGAAATCTATATATACACAAATTGCGGTAGGCTGCCAAGTGCTGCGACTGTTTTGGGGGAGATTCCACCACTTATAGAGGTTCAGGGGTTTTCTGTGTCTGTAATGAGGGTGGGCGAGAGAGAGAGAGACACTATTTCTGTCCAACCTTATTTGCAGTTAAAAATTCCAGTATTAAATTAATCTGGCAAAGATGAAAAGACCTTAGGGGCACCTGTATTTCAACTAGGCAAAAGACTTGCGTTTGGTGCCGGTTAGAAGAGGGGGAAAATGGGGCTCTCTCGGTCTGCGGATTCCTGGAGGATGCTTACTCCTACCCTCCAGCGAGGGGAATGGCATTCTCCTGAGTTCCCCCGGCATCTTATATATAGACTGCGCATGCACAGTACTGCGCAGCGCGGTCTTACGTGTCATGGCAGCTGGTCTACTGGGTGCCGATGCACATGCGCCAGGGAAGGCTGCACGCGCAGCGATGAGACTGTCTGTCAGGACTAATATATTCAGAAGCCGCCGACACGGAGAGGAGAAGCCGAGGACCCAGAAGGGGTCATAGGGGAATACCGGATGTTGTTTGTATGTCCCCTGGCTGCTTATTGCCCCATATACGTGTATGTATACTGGGGCTTTCCGTGCTGGGTGCAATCTAAGGGTTGGAGCAGGAAAACTGACAATTGGAAGCCATGTGTTTAATCCAGCATATCTGCATTTAACAAAGCAAGCAAAGTTGCATGTTTAACCACTTTACCGCTGCTCACTGAGCTGCTACTGCGGCAAAGTGGCTTGATAACGTCTGGCGACGTAGACCTACGTCGTCAGACATTCCCCTCTCTCGGAGGTTCGCTCCTGCTGTGTTCAGTCACAGTGGGAGTCGGGCCAGGGCCGCTCTTCCCCGATCGTCGGGGAATCGAGTGTGGAGATCCGCCCGCTTGTGGAAACACAAGCGGGCGGATCTCCTAAGTGACAGGCAGGGTCAGATTGCAGGGTTCAGCATAGCTGAACCTGCGATCTGTCCCTGTGTCACTCAGTCACCTCCCCCCACACACGTTAGTAAGCACCAGGCATACATTAACCCCTTGATCTCCAATAAAAATTAACCCCTTCCCTGTCAGTGTCATTTTTACAGTAACAGTGCATATGTATCGCACTGATTACTGTAGTAATGTCACTTGTACCCCCAAAAGTGTCAAAAATGTCAGTCAAGGGTCCGATCTGTCCGCCGCAATGTCGCAGTCCCGCAAAAAAAATCGCAGATCGCCGCCATTACTCGTTAAAAAAAAAAAACACCGAAAATGACAGAAATCTTTCCCTTAGTTAGTAAACGCAATAACTTTTGCGCAAACAAATCAAAATACGCTTATTGCAATTTTTTTTTTACCAAAAATGTGTAGCAGAAAACAAATTGGCCTAAAATGATAAAAAAAATTCGACCCTGACCTACTCTGATCTTCTCCTGGACCCGACCTTGGCTTGTTTTCGGACTTTGTTCCTGCCTCCTGTGTTTGACCCCCCTGTCTGCGACCTGGATTCACCTTAAGTCTCCTGTGCCTTGACCTTCTCCTTGTGACCCAGTCTTGCCTCCTGTCTCCATTGCCTTGACCCCCAGCCTGTGATCTGGATTGTCTGCTTACCTGTGTTTGACCCTCAACCTGCTCCGGAATTTCTACCTACTTCTTCTGCTGGATCCTGGTCTCTGCTCCAGTTCTACAGGACCTCCACGCAAGCTCTACCCTGCCTGCTGGTAGCTTGTGCCTCTTTGTGCCATCAACCCTCTGTATCACCTCCAAAGGGGCGGAGTGCGCTTAGTCACAGCAGCGAACTGCTCTCTGCCTCGGTGAGTACCTCTATTCTGATAGTACAAACCAGCCATGTCAGAGGCTGACAGGTCGCATTCTCCTCTTGAGATCCTGTGCCAGCAGGTCACAGCCCTCCCTGATGCGGTCCAGAAACTGCAGGAAGGCTATGCCCAGATTGACGGTCATCTCCAGCAACTTCAACATCTGCACCCACATCAACAGCTGCAGCCCCTGCGCCCACCAGCAGAGCCTCCTCTTCTCAAGCTGCATCTAGTCCCACAGTGATCATGGCTACCTCTGAGCCCAGGGTTCCGATGCCGGAGCGTTTTTCAGGCGATCGCAAAAAGTTCCGGGCCTTAAAAAATGCCCGCTCCTTGTACTTAGCCCTTCAGCCCAGGACTTTTTCATCCGAAGTAGTTAAGGTGGGATTTGTCATCTCCCTGTTGACCGAAGAGCCGCAGGCCTGGGCCCACAGCCTGATGGAACAGAGGAGCTCTCTTCTGAATTCTTTGCACCTTTTCTTTGAGAGTATGTCTCAACTATATGACGACCCTCAATGCACCGCTACCACTGAAGCAGTGCTACACTCCCTGTCTCAAGGAAAGAGACCGGTGGAGGACTACGCCGCTGAATTTCGCAAATGGTCGGCTGACACAGGGTGGAACGAACCCGCTCTTAAATACCAGTACTGCCAGGGGCTGTCAGAAGCTTTGAAAGATGAGTTGGCCAGGATTGAAACCCCTGCCACTTTGAAGGATTTAATCGAATCCGCTTTTTTTCCCCCATGTCCTCATATTGATCCAGGGATGGAGACTTCCTTACTATATGTCTCATTAAAAGTCCCTAACTTTTTGTTTTGTTTTTTTTTTGTTTTTTGTTTTTTTTTCAATCCGCTTCCAAGTTAGACAGGCGCATGCACAAGTGGTGCACTGAGTGCTTCCAGGGTCCCCGACCTAGCTGGATGATCCCTAAACCTTCTCCCGTTCACCCATTCTTTCCGGTGACTCCTGTAACCTCTGCTCGAGAGGCTGAGCCCATGCATCTTGGATTGGTCCGTGCTATTCTCACCCCTGAAGAGAAGCAACGATGGCGACAGGCATCGATCTCTGTCTGTACTGTGGGGGAACTGGACATTTTCTGCGTACCTGCCTCGTGAGACCCAGTAAGTCACGCTCACAGTTTTTCATGAACTTTCAAAACCCTGGTTTATCCCAGACTTATGTCACCCTCTCTGCCTCCAAGTCTACCAGGCTGATGGGTCTCTTCCTCGCTTTGGATTTGTCACACAAGAAACATGGCCCATCCTTGTCACCACAGACTCCTGCCACCAGGAGCTTCTAAGCTTTGACATCATCTTCTCCCTCATGTTCCCCATCATTTTGGGGCTCCCCTGGCTACAGGCACATGAACCTGACATCGATTGGAACAAGAAGAAAGTCTCCTTCTCCTCTCCCTACTGTTCCCAGCATTGCCTTCCTCCAGCTCCGGCCTCCTGTTTAACCGTAGCACCTACACCTGACAACCTCCAGCACGTCCCTCCGGTATATCTTGAATTTAGAGATGTCTTTGATAAACAAATAGCTGATTGCCTACCACCTCATCGTTCTTACGACTGCCCCATTGATTTGCTACCTGGTTTCCTAAATACCCTTTGGCCGCATCTTTCCACTTTTTTGCAAAATAGGTTTGTTGAAGTAGATGCAAAGTGGAAGCAGGAGACTTGCAGAGAGCACTATATTGAGCACACGATATTGTATGATTACATGAATTTGCACAGATGTTTTACTTTATTTAATATAGCAGCAAATATTATAAGAATAAAGAAGTAGGTGTAAAGTGGAAGCAGTAGATCTGCAGGGAACAGCACATTGAGCACAAAGCACTTTATGTTGTATATGAATTTGCACATGGTTTAGTTTACTTCATTTATTGATAAACATCATAAGATCAACGAAGTAGGTGTAAAGTGGAAGCAGTGGATCTGCAGAGAATATTATTTTGAGCCCTAGCACTTTATATATGAATGTATCCACATATTTTAGTGTATTTGTGATCATTTATGTGCACACACAATAGGACAGATAACACTCTTTTAGTTGATAAAGGGAATGCTTAAGCCCCGTACACACGTACCGAATGTCGGCCGAACGATCGGCCGTCTTTTGTCCTGGGCTGTCCTGTCGGTTGAAAAGTGCAAAAGACTGCACACGAATTTTGTCTGCCAACAACAGCTGACTACAGAAGTGATGTCATGTGATGGTGAACTTTCCGTGTGTTTTTTCTTTTCTGAGCATGCCCAGTCTTGCTAATCTGCTGTTTGTCGGCCGAATTCTGTACTGACTGGCGAACAATCGGCCGTTCTGGTGACGGCCAACAAAAATTTTATAGCCTGCACGACAGATTCTGTTCGGCCGAAAAGTCGCTGTCGGTTGTCGGAAGCATCATACTAACAAGCCGACAATTGGCCGATCGTTCAGCGGCCGAATATTTACGGCTGGCAATCGGTACGTGTGTACGGGGCTTTACCTTTGTTACAGCAGCAGTCCGATAGAAGTTATTTTTGTAGGTATTTGAGTTGTTACACATAGCGCGGGTTTTTTTCTATTTATATTGGTGACATAATTGCCCAAATCTGGGGATCAGGAGCCGTTTCCACCCTTTACTCTCGGCTGGGGTTCTTTGTATCCATATAACAGATGTTCTACATTACCAGACATCTCAAGTCTCCCGCAAGTCGCGGGAGACTCCCGCTATCCGCCCTGAGCTCACGGACACCCGCGAGCTCAGGGCAATATCCCGGCTGTGTGAGTCAGTCTGAGTGAGTGAGTGAGTGAGTCAGATGAGATGACTCATCGATCGATGCAGGCAGGAGTGTGACAGCTGTCAGCAAGCTGAGCCTGCACAGACATCACGTCGGAGCCGAAATAGATCCGGCTCACAGGTGGAGTGATATGAGTCATGCACTCCGCCTGTGGGAGGAGCTGCAAAGTGCAAGCAGCGACTTTGCTCTCTACTACAGCCACATTCTACTCCAGGAGGCATTTTGGCGCGCGGGACCGTGACACCCCACTCTGTGACAGTACCAGCAAGTGACCAGGCCAGTACCAGCAAGTGACCAGCACCAGTGACCAGGCCAGTACCAGCACCAGTGACCAGGCCAGTACCAGCAAGTGACCAGGCCAGTACCAGCACCAGTGACCAGCACCAGTGACCAGGCCAGTACCAGCACCAGTGACCAGCACCAGTGACCAGCACCAGTGACCAGGCCAGTACCAGCACCAGTGACCAGCACCAGTGACCAGCACCAGTACCAGCACCAGTGACCAGCACCAGTGACCAGGCCAGTACCAGCACCAGTGACCAGGCCAGTACCAGCACCAGTGACCAGGCCAGCACCAGTGACCAGGCCAGTACCAGTGACCAGTACCAGCACCAGTGACCAGTACCAGCACCAGTGACCAGGCCAGTACCAGCACCAGTGACCAGGCCAGCACCAGTGACCAGGCCAGTACCAGCACCAGTGACCAGGCCAGTACCAGCACCAGTGACCAGCACCAGTGACCAGGCCAGTACCAGCACCAGTGACCAGCACCAGTGGCCAGGCCAGTACCAGCACCAATACCAGCACCAGTGACCAGGCCAGTAGCAGCACCAGTGACCAGCACCAGTGACCAGGCCAGTACCAGCACCAGTGACCAGGCCAGTACCAGCACCAGTGACCAGGCCAGCACCAGTGACCAGGCCAGTACCAGCACCAGTGACCAGGCCAGCACCAGTGACCAGGCCAGTACCAGCACCAGTGACCAGGCCAGTACCAGCACCAGTGACCAGGCCAGTACCAGCACCAGTGACCAGCACCAGTGACCAGGCCAGTACCAGCACCAGTGACCAGGCCAGTACCAGCACCAATACCAGCACCAGTGACCAGGCCAGTACCAGCACCAGTGACCAGCACCAGTGACCAGGCCAGTACCAGCACCAGTGACCAGGCCAGTACCAGCACCAGTGACCAGCACCAGTGACCAGGCCAGTACCAGCACCAGTACCAGCACCAGTGACCAGTACCAGTGACCAGGCCAGTACCAGTGACCAGGCCAGCACCAGTGACCAGGCCAGTGACCAGCACCAGTGACCAGGCCAGTACCAGCACCAGTGACCAGGCCAGTACCAGCACCAGTAACCAGGCCAGTACCAGCACCAGTAACCAGGCCAATACCAGCACCAGTGACCAGTACGAGCACCAGTGACCAGGCCAGTACCAGCACCAGTGACCGGTACCAGCACCAGTGGACCAGTACCAGCACCAGTGACCAGTACCCGCACCAGTTACCAGACCAGTACAGTACCAGAACCAGTGACCAGACCAGCACCAGTGACCAGGCCAGTACCAGCTCCAGTGACCAGCACCAGTGACCAGGCCAGTACCAGCACCAGTGACCAGGCCAGTACCAGCACCAGTGACCAGGCCAGTACCAGCACCAGTGACCAGGCCAGCACCAGTGACCAGGCCAGTACCAGCACCAGTACCAGCACCAGTGACCAGCACCAGTGACCAGTACGAGCACCAGTGACCAGGCCAGTACCAGCACCAGTGGACCAGTACCAGCACCAGTGACCAGTACAGTACCAGCATCAGTGACCAGTACCAGCATCAGTGACCAGTACCAGCACCAGTGACCAGGTATACTGATTACATTCCATTTCATTATTCTCTGGTAGTGTTAAATTGGAAAGGGGGGTGCGGCGCAGGCGTGCGCGGGGGGGGGGGGGGCGGCGGCATGTGGGGGGGGCTCACCTCCCTGAAATGACTTTGCCACCTCCCTGAAATGAGTTTTTGCAGGTTGGGATGTCTGCATTACTAAATCTGCAATCAATTCTACTGCAAATTCAAAGGTGCCAAAATGTCTCCCCCCGAGCAGTAATATATTTCTATCCCCCTTGGTGGGAGTGGAGATGACCCATCTATAAGGATATACAGTACATACACACACAGCACAAGGCCCTGTTCACACTACAAGATGTCTCTCAGGGCTGCAGTTCCTCTGAGCTCCACAAGATGGTGATCTCACTTCTACCCAGACAGGAAGTCTCTATGGAAGAAAGACAGGAGGTCACTATGGAAGACAGACAGGAAGTGATGTCAGGTACAGGCAGGAAGTGTTATCAGGCACACAGGAAGTTCCGGGTGAGAGGTGAGTTGGGAGAAAGTAGAGAGGAGACATTGTTGGAAGTGGCAGCAGAGGAGGTAATAAGATTTTATTTATTTATTTATTTCAGGTTCTTATATAGCGCTGTAAATTTATGCAACATTTTACATATACATTGCACATTCACATGAGGCCCTGCCCTCAAGGAGCTTACAATCTAAGGTCCCTAACTCACATTCATTCATACATACACAGTAGGGCCAATTTTTTTATACAGGATGCAATTAACCTACCAGCATGTCTTTGGAGTGTGGGAGGAAAACGGAGTACCCGGAGAAAAACCCACGCAGGCACAGGGAGAACATGCAAACTCCAGGCAGGTAGTGTCATGGTTGGGATTCGAACCAGCGACCCTCTTGCTGCTAGGTGAAAGTGCTAACCACTACATCACTGTGCCACCCATTTTCTTTTTACACCCAGTAAAAAAACCCCCCCCCCCCCCGCCCCGTCATGTCCGTCCTCTTCCTCCATAGTCACTGTGACGTCTTTTATCTCCAGCAGATGATGATACACACATATATAGTGTGGAAACCTAGATTAACCCCTTCAGGGGGATCAGTTGATGAATAATATATCTTCCTTCCAAAGCTGGCCATACATGGTTCACTTTTATCATTCAGCCAGCGGGATGAGAGGAAAAACACTGAACCAATTCCCCCATCCACACATTGGAGGGGGATGGGGGAATCCTCCCCGCTGCACTATTGTATTCTGACAATGCGGGGCGCTCCTCCGCTCTCAGAATACACAGATCAGTGATGAAGCTATTGGCTACAGCCGCTGATCGAGTGACTTTTATCCGGTGTTCCGTGAAAAAACCATACCCGTGAGAAAACCATACCCTCGTCACTTCCGGTTCAGCTACGGAGGGTATGGATTTCTCACGGTAGTTAAACTTGCGGCGCTTACATTAAAACTGCTTATCTGCAACATAAATCATCTCCGCTCTTCGCCCTGTCACTTCCCTCATCTCCGGTAATAAATATAAAAGCGGATCACGGAGCCGCGATCGCCGTCACATTTACAGCTCATACTCCCGCCGCCGCTTTTATATTTATTACCGGAGATGAGGGAAGTTACAGCGATAGCAGAGGAGATGATTGATGTTGCAGCCGAAGTGTTTTAATGTACCCGCCGCAAGTATAACATTAGACACAGTGCCGTGAGAATTTCATGCCTACCGAGCATGCGCACTTCTCAAATTCTTTCATCTTCATTTACGTCTCCGGGGCTCTGAGCATGCGCACTGCTGCGCTGCTCAGCTGTTTCAGACCGGAAGTGACGACGGTATGGTTTCTCCACGGGGTATGTTTTTTTAACGTTACACCGGCAGTGACCACACATGGATGGAAATGTGACCGATCCCTGCTACATTTCCATATATCTATGATCACCTTATGCCAGATTTCAACAAACCCCAGGCACCAGGTCACCATGGCGACTTGAAATGGTGTCCTAGCACCTGGGCTCTTGTCAGCCCATTCTCACTGTTAGTCTGAAGAAATGTGTCTGCCTGAAACCCGGACACGTTATTCAGGCAGGAATGTGGCTCGGAGCAGGGCCTGGTGGGAGGGTGAGGGAATCAAAGGAGGAGGAGACAGCGGTGGCACCTGACCTGTGAAGTCAGGGGTGGACTGGACAGGACAGCGGCATGAGCGACTCATCTCACTGATCTTTCTGCTTTCCCCGGCCGCATTACTGTCGTCATCGGCTCCTGCTTCTACCCACAACTGCCTGTGTCCCTGCAGGAAACAGAGAGGAAGGAGCGGGACCGAATCTCCAATATGGCGCTACTTTGGCACTTTCACAAAGATCCCCACAAGGTGCTGAGAAACAACTACAGAGTTCTTACAGTAGTATACAGGGCAAGCCTGCAAAGTAGCCAGCTAAGAAACCAGCCAGGGAAAGACATGCTGCTTTATGTACACAAGCTGTCCTCTGTGTCCACTCTTCTCTCACGCACTGCTGGGGAAGATGTACAGGACATGCAGGAGGAGTGGGGGAGTGCATTACTGTCCTACACCCTGCACCCCATGTCCTTCAGTGACCTACACCCTTCACCCTATGTTCTGTAGCCTGCACTCCATGTCCTCCATTCTGCACCCTTCTCTACCACTCTTAACCAATGGAGTGTGGGGGCCCATGTAGGTAAATTATTAGTCTGAAGAAAGACTTTAATAGAAACCTGACCGGAGAGGGGAGGAGGATTCTGGGAGGTCACATGACATCCCTCTTATTTCTAGTAATAAAACACAGACCTGACCAGAGAGGTGAGGAGAATTCTGGGAATATCATTTGATTTTACTATTTGTGTTCAATTCTAGAGTTTTCCTCCTGCGAAGACTAGAGATCATATGACCATCACATTGACTCCGCCTCCCTCCTTGATAGAATAGAGAAATAAAAAGAAGATTCCAGAGATCATCGAGGAGAGGTGAGCGGTACTGGAAATTCTGGGACATTATCCAGTAACAGACAAGGGATGTGTCTGGATGGTGACTGTATCATTGTGTGTGTCAGGTTCCTATAAGGTGTCAGGATGTCACTGTCTATTTCTCGATGAAGGAGTGGGAGTATTTAGAAGGACACAAGGATCTCTACAAGGACGCCATGATGGAGAATCAGCCGCCCCTCACATCACCAGGTAAGAGGAGACTTTATTGTAAAGAAGAAAGCAGTACGGAGGGTCCACCTAGATCCCCCATCATCTGATAAACACATAGAAACAATGTATTCAGTCAGTGTGTGTGTTTCCTACAGATGGATCCAGTAATGGGAACCCACCAGAGAGATGTCCCCGTCCTCTGTATTCCCAGAATTCCACACAGGAAGGTCACACCATCCCTCACCATCATCAGGTAGATGAGGAACAATCACTGATAGTATCATTAGGATTTTTACATTATCTGCATTGTTACAAATGATGTCATTTTTATTATATATTCAGAGTGGAAACCTGAGAGATTCTAAAGTTGAGGTTAAAGAAGAGATAAAAGAGGAGGATGATGAGTATGGGGTGATGGAGGAGTCAGAGTTTCTAAAAGAACACAAAAATCTGTACCAGGACACCATGGAGGAGTCATCCAACTACAGAAACCCACCAGAGAGATGTCCCCGTCCTCTGTATTCCTGGGATTCCACACAGGAAGGTCACACCATCCCTCACCATCATCAGGTAGATGAGGAACAATCACTGATAGTCTCATTAGCATCTGTACATTATCTGCATTGTTACCATTGATGTCATTTTTATTCTATATTCAGAGTGGAAACCTGAGAGATTCTAAAGTTGAGGTTAAAGAAGAGATAAAAGAGGAGGATGATGAGGATGGGGTGATGGAGGAGTCAGAGTTTCTAAAAGAACACAAAGATCTGTACCAGGACACCATGGTGGAGTCATCCAACTGCAGAAACCCACCAGAGAGATGTCCCCGTCCTCTGTATTCCCGGGATTCCACACAGGAAGGTCACACCATCCCTCACCATCATCAGGTAGGTGACTGACATTTATTGGTAGTTTTGATTTATACACAGCATGTTTGTTACAATGAATGTTTTATTATATATTAAGAGTGGAAACCTCGAGGATGATAATATTGTTGTTAAAGAAGAGTATAAAGAGGAGAATGAGGAGTTCGGAGTGATAGAGGTGTTTTCAAAAGGACACAAGAATATGCTGGAGCCACCTAATACCAGGAACCCACCAGAGAGATGTCCCCATCCTCTGAATTCCCGGGATTCCACACAGGAAGGTCACACCATCCCTCACTGTTACAAGGTTGGTGCGATGGAGCATGTAGAACATGGACTTGTAGAAACAATGTGTGGATATTTTATGTGATATTCACAATAATAAAGCTTATATTTTACAGATGATATATACTCTCCTTTTCTTTATTTAGAGTGGAGATCCAATCAATATAGAATTTGAGGTTAAAGCAGAAGAAGAAGAGAGATATGTGAGGGATGATCAGCAGTCTATGGAGGAGGATGGAATAACGGGGACATTTATAGAGGAGGACACTCCTACAGAGATCAGCACAGGTGGGTCATTAACACGAAATTCTCCACCCATACTGCTCACTGATTGGTCCAGAGTAGTGGAAGGACTGGGTGATATTAGCCTGTAATACCCTGGTCACTTTCCTGAGCTGTGTTCCTCGTCCTGTATTTCTCTCGGATAATAGAGTTGGGCGAACGGTTTTGGCCCAAGTATGAGTTTGGGATGAACATTGGCTGTTCGCCCATTTAACGAACACCCGAATTTGTGGTGCATTCAACCATTTGTTCGGCCCGCCGAATGACTACAATGCACTGCGCCACCGCACATTTCATTGGAAGCCCTGATTGGCTAAAGCGATGAAAGCTTTACCCAATCAGGGCACAGAGCATGTCACGTTATAGAAAGTAATGACTGTGCACAATCATGGCTCATTGCTCTTAGTCCCACCCCACGCTATAAAACTATTCTTTCAATAGCAGCCATTTGTTGTATGATATTCGTGTGGAGAGAGATAGAACAGGGCTCTGTTCAGTGCTTCTAGAGAGTTAGTGTGCTATAGTGTGTTATTCTGATTCTATTGTCAGTGTGGAGTATCAGTTTAGTGTGAATCTAGTGATAGTTCAGTGTGAGTGTAGTGCGACTGTTCTTATTTTGTCAGGGTAGGTTTCCTGCAGTATTTTTCACTGCGTTGGTGCACGTTTACTGCAGTATATTGTAGTGCGTCAGATGAGTGAGCTTGTGTAGTGAGTACTCAGGTTAAAGTGCACCAAACACATTGATTAACCACTTACAGACGGACGGACTGCCCGCCCACCACAGTTTTACTTCACTACTTTGATGTTTGGCAAATAGCTGCTTTACCACCGGTATTTTTTTACAGGGCAGGAGATGCTCTTTCACATAAAAGTGGTCCCAGCAGCGGATTCGCCGCAGGATCATTTTTATGGGTAGCGGGAGAGATGCCCCCCTCCCGCCGCTTCACGGTCATTTTACCAGCTTACCGGAGCCGTCAGTAGAGGGGAAAACGTTCCGCTCCTTTTCCCTCCTAGGCAGGAAGTCAAGTGAGGGCAAGCTGGCCCCTACTCGACTTCATACCAAAAGCCTTCTAACTGTGCGGCGGCGTGGCTTCTGAGATGACCACAGATACATGTGATCCTATATAGCAGGATCACATGAGCTCTGCGATCATTCCAGGGAGAAGAACGGCCAGATGTGTTTACAACAGCCGAACGTCCTTCTCTCTCAGCGGGGAGCGTTCGCGGGTGTCAGGGGGCAATCGGAGCCGCCTGACACACACATCGGCTTCCCCGCGACGATCGGGGGTGGGAGCGTGCCGGCGAGCAACCTAGGTCTACGTCGT
Organism: Pelophylax lessonae; assembly: GCF_965119305.1. Taxonomy (NCBI): domain Eukaryota; kingdom Metazoa; phylum Chordata; class Amphibia; order Anura; family Ranidae; genus Pelophylax; species Pelophylax lessonae. Next base: position 10,043,726 of record NC_138768.1, on the reverse strand, counting down.
TTTGCCTGCCCGAGCCACCCTGCCGCAGTAAAAAGGCGGCGGGTGGTTGGGAACTGGTTAAATGAGAAAAAAATATTTAAGCGCCCAGTCCCTCCGAGCTTGCCCGCAGAAGCGAACGCATATGTAAACGGTGTTCAAACCACACATGTGAGGTATCGCCGCGATCGTTAGTATGAGAGCAATAATTGTCGCCCTGGACCTAATCTGTAACTCTAAACTGGTAACCTGTAGACATTTTTTTTCTACCAACTGGACATTTTATATCTGATGATTTAAATTGGAGCACAGACATTTACATGTTGATAATAATGTGATAACATCCTCAAATCTTGGAGAAAGAAAAGTGATAATAAGGGAGGAGTCAATACCCAATGATGGAGGTCTTCAGGATCAGTCCAGTCTCTATCTTGGTTGTTCTCCCCCCATCCTCACTCTCTGACATCTGGTGGGGCTCAGCCGCTGTTATTCATGACTAAATTATGGACTAAATAAGGAAGTGCAGGACTTCTTGTGTTGGGAAGATGACAATGAGTGATAGAGGAGGTGGGGACACTCGTCCTATAATCCCCTCATCACTGTCACTCCTATAAAAGACAGTTCTCGTTGTTTCCTCACTCTCTGACTAAGGTCCATGAATAAAGAAATGAACTGGTAGGAGATCAGAGGACCCATTTACTAGTTACCTTGAGGGTGGAATTGTAAGATCCTGAGAGATAAAGCTGCCTGATGTGGGCGGAGTCCTGGTTTAGGGGAACCAATCTGCTCATGTCTAGTAATAATCTTTTTATTTCTATTTTAGTACATGGACGGGAGATGAGGAAAACCTCAGAGGATTGTCTCACTTTGTCTCCAGACTGTAAAGTAGAAGATGAGGACATCACACAGTATAGTCCAGGAGAAAACCCGGCTACCTCAAATGTCCATTCGGCACCACACAGTGTAGATGGACCATCGTATTCCTCTTATCCTGAGGAACCTCAGACTGTGAGGGACGGTGCTGTCCTTCCAGCACATAAGAGGTTTTCCTGTACTGAGTGCGGGAAGTGTTTCCATTCTAGATTCAAACTTAATGAACATAAAAGAACCCACACAGCTGAGAAGCCGTATTGCTGCCTTGAGTGCGGTAAATGTTTTTCACAGAAGTCCAATCTTTACAGACATCAGAGGTCTCACTCAGGTGAAAAGCCATATCCCTGCCCTGAGTGTGGGAAATGTTTCCAATCTAAATACACACTTAATGAGCATAAAATATCTCACACAGTTGAAAAGCCATATTCCTGTCTTGAGTGTGGGAAATGTTTTTCACAGAAGTCCAGTCTTTACAAACATCAGAGATTACATATGGGGCAAAAACTGTATTCTTGTCCTGAGTGTGGGAAATGTTTTTCACAGAAGTTCAATCTTTACACACATCAGAGATCTCACACAGGGGAGAAGCCTTATTCCTGTTCTGAGTGTGGGAGATGTTTTTCACAGAAGTCTCATCTTTACAAACATCAGAGATCTCACACGGGGGAGAAGCCGTATTCCTGTCCTGAATGTGGGAAATGTTTTTCACAGAAATCCAGTCTTTACACACATCAGATAATACATACGGGGGAGAAGCCGTATTCCTGTTCTGAGTGTGGGAAATGTTTTTTACAGAAGTCAAATCTTTACACACATCAGAGATCTCACATGGGAGAGAATTCATATTCCTGTCCTGAATGCAGGAAATGTTTTTCACAGAAGAACAGTCTTTATAAACATCAAAGATCTCACACAGGAAAGAAGCCATATTGCTGTCTTGAGTGTGGAAAATGTTTTTCAGACAAGTCCAGCCTTTCCACGCATCAGAGATCTCACACGGGGGAGAAGCCATTTTCTTGTCTTGAGTGCGGGAAATGTTTTTCAGTGAAGTCCAATCTTTATAAACATCAGAGATCTCACACAGGGGAGAAGCCGTATTGCTGTCCTGAGTGTGGGAAATGTTTTTCACAGACCTCCCACCTTTACAGACATCAAAGATCTCACACGGGGGAGAAGCCACTTTCCTGTCCTGAGTGAGGCAATTGTTACTCACTGAAGTCCTGTCTTCCTGTACATCAGGGATCCCACACAACCCTCGAGGTGTATGAGTGCCTTGAGTGTGGGAAATGTCGTCTATATGAATGTTGCTGGACATGTGGGGAAGAAGCACACCCTGATATACACCTCAGATATACTCCATGGCTGATCTTCATTATGTAAGAAACACTTCATAAGGAGATCAGAGATCACCAAAGACATGGATGAAGTGTTGCACCATGTTGGTGATTGATAGCAGTAGAAAAATAAAAATTGAGTCATTACCTTTCATTGGCTGAGTACATTTTGTGGTGTAAGCTTTCACAAGGTCTATTTAAAAAAAAAAATGAGTTATGACACACATTTATCCAGCCATTACGAATATTGTCCATATTTTATTTTTATATAGTGATTACCTATGATCATCTAGTGGCAATGGTGTGGCACTGCCGTACTATTACCTCATAATGGACACTAGATGGAGCTACGCTCTGGGCTGCAGGGGCACTACATAGTGAAAGTGGTGCTGAGGGAGGCCTAGGAGACTTGGAAAGTGTCAGGATTTTTTCTCCATCCCCCACCTTTGAACACTGGACCGCATGAGTTCTTGTGCAGTATGACTGGGTGATGTCAGGAGTGTGGCAGTGCCTGTATCTGTGTTGGGTATTCGTAGAAAGTCTCCATGTTTTAAGCAGCTGGCAGTTTTTTTTTCTCCATAGACACATATCCCAGATGTGCTTGGTTGCAGCCTGGATAACTCCTACTGGTAGACACAATCGCTGGTCACAAAAAGTACCTAGGGACAACACATGCATACTCCTTCCTGATTGGATCATGGTGGATGCCACAAGATCCTAATGCCTCGTTTCCACTGAGCGGAATGGTTCGGGTTGGTACAGTTTGGAAGGGTTATAATGGTCCGACCTATTCAGGTGAGTGTTTCCACTGCAAGTCTGGACTATTATCTGGACTGAGCTTTTCGTTTGACGTGAGCATTGGCGTTTCCCTGTCCGCCAATCAGTGGAATGTATCGTGTGACGCCAGTAGCTCTGCCCTAACCGTTCCGTACCATTTCCTATGGCCCTACATCTGAAGGAGGACCAGGAATGGTGCGGTTTGGTTCGGTTGTATGGGCCACTTTCATAATGGAAACACTCAAAATAGCGTACCGACCCGAACCGATCCGCTCAGTGGAAACAAGGCATTCGTTTTCCAGTTACATCCTCACCATAGTGATGTCTACATAGTATATAGACTGGGCTTACCCCCAAAAAGTGTTCTCTCCACTGCACAGATTCACCTGACAATGCCCCAGGGAGAGTGAGTTCACTCAGAGTAGGTGTATGTTACCGATAGAGCCAGCAATCTCTTATCTCTACTAGAAGTTATTATATTCAGAATTTATCAGGAAAAAGGGGCACTCTGGTTTCTTCGGGAATAGGGCAAGCTCACATTTCCAACAATCTGTTGCTCTTTCTACTTTAATAAGATGGTTCCTTTTTCTGCTTTCAAGCTTAGGGCTTTCCACCACAGTCCCCAGTTCTGTTAGGAGTCCTGGGAATCCACACAATCTAAACAAATTTGTTTCTATTTTATTATCCTTGGTAATTGGAAGACAAATTTAAAAACTTTTTGAATTAGAAAACTTTTAGAATGTCAGATTGGGAGCAGCGATTGTTCCCCGTGCAACCACTGCATCTCAATTGACATGAATAGGACTGCCTGCATGGGGGTGCACGGAACACCTGGGCATTCCCATGTGGGTAAACATGGCCCTGCACAGACGTACACTTTAGTACGTCCCACGTGACCTTAGTAGGAATTTAACAGGAAGTTTATAAGTTCCGTTCTGTTTGTCCACTAATAATGATTTTAAGTGTATTTTTAGTGAAAATAGAGGTTTGCTAAATATTTGACCAACTATTGCAGGGCCTAAAAAATCAGTAGTAAATTTTTTTATTTTTTTTTAATTTTACAGGCCCTTTTAGAAAATATATGGTTGGGGTCTTTTACAAACTCTGAAAGCTGTAATGAAAAAAAAATAACATCAGTAAATTGTTTTTATCTACTGTTTTGGGTACCTTCAGTTTTCACCATTTCATCGAAAGGCACAATTTAAAATTTACAAATATTTGTTATTTATTAACTCAATACAGTTTTAGCTTTTATATTTAATAGGAATTTAGCAAGAATTTTGTAAGTTTTGCCATTTATGTATCCACCAATAATGATTTTAGTGTATTTTTAGTGAAAACAGGAAATTAATAAACATTTGTGCAATTATTGTGTAGCACATTTTTTTTTTTTTATTATTCTACAGGTAATGTGCTTTCAGAAAATTGTATTTTTTTTTTTTCTTTACAAACTCTGAAAGCTTTAGGGAAAAAAAAAAAAAAAACTATGGCAAAACTGCATAAATGGTCTGGCCGCCGGAGTTTAAAGGTGGAGATCATGGCATGGCAGCGAAAGGGTTAAAGCTCTAGTAGCCGCCCACCCTCCAAGAAAGGATGTTTGCCAGGTGGATTTTCCTCAGCTTTCAGCAGTTGTCTCCATAAGAGCAAGCTCTTCATCTGGAGGTGTTATGGAGCCCTGTCAATGGTGAGGCTCTCAGGATGTGGACTTCTGGAGTCTGACTAGGGATAGACCGATTATCGGCAAGGCCGATATATCAGGGGCCGATATGCATTTTCCCCGATATATCGGAATCGGCCCCCGGAATTGGCCGATATTGCAGATATTTTTGTGACGTCATTCTGCCTTCTTAGGCCACCTCCCTCGCCTTGGACAGCCTCGCCTGGAGTCGGGATTAGTCTCGAGGGAGTGTATCACAGCCATAGACCCACCCACAGCAGCCCGGTGCCAGCCAGCCACCCACATCCACAGGCCCTGTACCAGCCAGCCACAAGCACTGTACCAGTGAGCCAGCCAGCCACCCACAGGCCCTGTACCTGCCAGCCACAGGCACTGTACCAGCCAGCCACTCACAGGCACTGTACCAGCCAGCCATGTACAGGCCCTGTACCAGCCAGCCACCCACAGCCCCTGTGCCAGCCAGCCACCCACCACCGGGTGCCAGACAGCTAGCCAACCGCAGACAGGGTGCCAGCCACAGGCACTGTACCAGCAAGCCGCCAACAGGCCCTGTGCCATTCAACCACCCACAGCCCCTGTGCCAGCCACCCAGCTACCACAGGGTGCCAGCCAGCCACCCACCACAGGGTGCCAGCCAGCCACAGGCACTGTACCAGCAAGCCGTCCCACAGGCCCTGTACCATTCAACCACCCACCTACCACAGGGTGCCAGCCACCCACCACAGGGTGACTAACAGCCAGCCACTCACCACAGGGTGCCAGCAAGCCAACCACCCACCACAGGGTGCCAGACAGCCAGCCACCACAGGGTACCAGCAAGCCAGCCATTAAGCATTAAACAAAAATTAACATGTTCAGTACCAGATTTGTGTCAAAAATTGTCTTTATTTTTCAACACTTTAAATGTACAAAATATCGGCCGATACTGATACGTTGTGACCAAAATATCGGTATCGGCCCCAAAAAAATCATATCAGTCTATCCCTAATTCTGACCTAAACCAGGAGAACTTGGTGTTCTGATGTTGTGATTTGTCAGTGGATAGTCCTTGGATCCCCAGATAGTCAAGCCCTGTCTTTGCAAGGCCTGATTTTTTCCAGCCTTATAATGTCTGTGGGCATTCCAGATTGGCTAATGCAGCCAAAAAGGTTTTAGGAGACAAGGATCGCTAGGCCTTTTGTTTTTCCTGCTCTTTTGAAGACTAGTATGGCTAAGTCACGGAAGACTTTTTACATGCCTTGGCAATCGTATGTAGCATGGTGTTGACCTAAGAGGTTTCCTTCATGCTGTGTGCCGTATCTTGGATTCCTCAAAAGGAGGGTTGATTTATTTCTGGCCTTGAATATGATCAAGGGTCATATTTTGGCTATCTCTTCTTGTGGAGGCTGATAGCTGTTCCTGTTCTTGGTGCATGCCCTTGTACTAGGTGTCATGCATGTTTTCATACGGTCAGCCCACCATTGGCTCCATGGGATTTAATAAGGTTCTTTCTGTGTTTACAGAATTCTCAGTTTGAGCCTATTCATGACCTTCCTTTTGTCCCCTTTGTTGTTTCACGTGGAAGGTTGTGTGTTCTAGTTGCCATTACTTCAGCTCGTAGCTTCGGATCATGCTGAAGTAATGTCTGTAAGGAGTCCTTCCTGTTTTTTTCCCTCATGCTAAGATGGCTTTTTGGCCTTTTACTTAATCTAAAGTTGTTTCTACCTTTTCATCTCAGTGTATTACCTTCCTTTATCCTCTGGCTCAGTCACTGGGGGAAATGGCTTTTCTCATATTGGATATTTGTTTGTGCTATCAGGTTTACCTGTAGTTGACTGCTGAAATTCTACAATCAGATTTCTCTTTGTGACCCCTGAGGACCAGAAAGAAGGATCGCACATCTTCCATGTCTCATTTTTTTCTGTTGAATTTGTCAGTTTATTGCCCAAACTCATGGTTTGAAAGGACAGGTTCCACCTTTTATGGAGAACGGCACTATCTACCTTTTTCAATGTATCAAGTTTTTGAAGTCTGTACCTGGTCTTCGGTGCACTCTTTTTTGGCATTTTTCCACTGCAAGTACCGGCTTGGCTCTGCTTGGCTCTGTTTGGTTTTCCACTGCATGGTACCGCATGGTACGGTGTTGGAACGGTTCGGTACGGTTTGCTTTTCCACTAAGGTAAAGTGGGTGGGATAACAACGATTCTCTGACCAATCAGTGGCTAGTAGTGACAAACAGTCAGGGCTGCATGCAAAGGATTGTTGGATATGTTACCGGTACGGCCCTCTTGGACCCACAATTGAGGTGGTACTGTTTAAGCGAGCCGCACCGTTCGGTTCCATGTAGTGGAAAAGCGCCGCCGTACCGTACCGAACCATTCCAACACTGTACCATGTGGTACTATGCAGTGGAAAAGCACAAAAGCGAGCCGAACCGTTCGGTTCCATGCAGTGGAAAAGCGCCATTTGATGTTTACCAGGTAGATGTGAGACGTTGAGAAACTGCATTTTGGTGCAGTGATTTTTTGCATGTTACTGTGTCAGGTTCTTTCCTATTTCTGGTTGTTTTAGAGATCTTTTGACTTGTTACCGTCTATGGGCAGATGCTCTGTGTCCTGTGATGTACAGTAAAGAGAATAATAATTTTTGGTTTACGTGTAAAATCCATTTCTTGGAAAACATTGTGGGACACAGAGACCCCCCCCCCCCTTTGTGTTATGGTCTATACTTGCTGCAAAACAAGAGCCCTGCCTACTGGGGCGGGGGGTTATGCACTAGGAGGGAACTTCTTGCCTTTGTTCCAGTATCCAATCACCTGTAGGTGGCACATTACAGTGTTAACAAGGATTTAAAAAGATGCTATATGTCCCGTGATGTACTCCAAGAAATGGATCTAACAGGTAAACAAACAATCCTATTTTCTCAGGAACCACTAGAAACCTTTGGAGGAATCTTGGCTGACAAAGGCTTCATTCTGCAGTCATGTATTTCTATATATTTAGAAAGATATGTGGAGAAGATCTTTTTTGTCACATATATATTATTTCTTTATTTCTCAGTGGGCACCATCCCTTTACATATCAATAAAACAAGAACAACCCCCTTTTTTTTAGTGCCAGACGAGGCAGGGAGATCATGTATGTGCCACTGAGAAATAACACAAAAATAATAAAATGATAATTTTTTTAATAACGATTAAAAAGTAAAGTACAAAACACTATAAAAAAACAATAAATTGTATAGAGTTTGTCTTGCAGTATTAAGGAGTACAGGACCAACTCGTTTCTTCAGGATCTATGCCTTAATTGTATATTCTATATTATGAATTGTACATTCTACAAAAGTGAACAAAATTATATATACATGTAGCAATATTTCCAGGCATTGGGCCTGAGATGGGTCTGCCATCGTTACCGTAACACTTCCAACCAGGGCTTTTTTTTCTCAGAGAATAGGTCCCCACCCACCTCCGAGCGCTGTCCTTTGGTTCCACCCTCTGCCCACCTCCCAGTACCCCCCCCCCCTTTTAGAGAATACAGAACCAAGTATGATGTTGTGGTTCTAGGAAATTTGTATGGAATTTGTTAAGTAAGTAAAAAATAGCAGTAAAATAGATCCCCTGGAATCAGAAACAATAGAAACAATAGACACCCCCCCCCCCCCAACAATAGATCCCCCCAGCAGCAATAAATCTTCCCCTGCAACAATAGAAAAAAAACAGTAAAATAGATCCCCTGCAATCAGCAACAATAGCCCCCCAGCAACAATAAATCCCCCCCGCAACAATCACCCCCCCAATAAATCCTCCCCTGCAACAATAGACTCCCCCCACAATAGCCCTCCAGCAACAATAGTTCCCCCAAGCAACAATAAATCCTTCACTGCAAAAAAAGCCCCACCCACAACAAAATGCCCACAAGCAACAACAGATTCACCCAACAACAATAGATCCCCCAGCAGCCATCATCAATAGACCCTTCAGCTCACCCCACTGTCCCCAGCACCCCTTTGCCATTGCATACATTCAGACTGGAGGTTCCGGAACTGCGTTCCCCCGCGTTCCCGCTGAAAAAAGCCCTGCTTGCAACACATTTAAGTTGTGAACCCAAGTGTGAGGACTGAGACAATGACCATTCCCGCATCTTTGGTTTGTTTTGTTTATTTTATAATGGGGATGGGAGAAGGGAATGAGTGGGATACTTCTCTGGCTCAACTAGGTTTAACTGGGACACTGTACAGAAAAATGCCTGTTGGCACTGTCTTGACGCCAGCTGAATGCCGACCAGCGCTTCCTGACGCTTGAAGATACTGTTTTGCTGAACTAGTGCTAGAACTTCGACTTTAACGCACTTGTTAACTCAGAAGATCCAGGACTGTAATACATCTGACTCCTGATACTCTGTTTAGCTCAAAAGTCCGGTGAACAACTCCCTCCAGCCCTTCACTGACTGAGGTAGCTCCTTGTAACTGCTTGTGCTGCTGTAACTCTTAACACACTGTACACATTGACTCTTCAGGGCCCAGCGGCTGGCGCTCCCTTTACACTTCAGGGTCCTCTGACTAGGCACCCCCTCTAACACTTAAGGGTCCTCTGACTAGACACCCCCTCTAACACTTCAGGGTCCTCTGACTATGCACCCCCTCTAACACCTCAGGGTCCTCTGATTAGGCACCACCTTTTCACTAGCTGGCTCCTGGATGCCTGGGACCTTCACCGGAGTTGTCCCCTCTACTCTAGGCAGACCCCCAGGGCAGTTCACAGTACTCACAACCTTGCAAGGCTTTCCTGAAACTGAACCCCCCTCTCTCTCTCCGCTGGTCCTCGGCACACCCGATCCTCTCTGCAGCTCAGCTCACTCTGTACTCTCAGGCAGCCACCTGAGACACCCGATTCTTCTGACAGGAGGAGAGACAGCCATACTCTCCCTCCTGGGACTCTGCTTCCGCCAAAGACGCTGCATCATGCGTTCCCCTCAAACTTATACCCACTCCCAGAATCCTCTGTGGCAGAATCTGCCTTCTGGAGTAGATACAAGCCTGAATGGGCTACTGATTGGGTTTCCTCCACTGCCCAATGAGAATCCTCTCATAGCGCCAGTGGGGAGACTCCCCTCTCAGTAACCACACCTGGGAGACATGACAGCCCAGCTGAAATCATGGCCCTGCTGTTAGGCAGCAAAGGCCCACTATACTTTTACCTAGCACCTAAAAAAAATCAAACAAAGAAAAAGCAATCTACAGCAACACCCTCTCATAAACCTCATGTGTCCCACCAAAAATGTGCCAACTGAATGCAGTTGAGGACAGAGAGACTAAGGGCCTGATTCATAGTACGGAGAAATGGCTTTTCGGCGGGATTTTGTGAACCGGAGAATTTTTAAGTCTGAAATTGGTATTCAAAGAACGGCGGGCGGAAAATAACGCCAACTGTGAGATTCATTAAGATCAACTAATGTCAGGACTGGACTTAAAAACAGTCCAGCTAAAAGGTGGACTAATTTTTTCAAAATCACAAAATATGGCAGGAAAAAAATAAAAAATGTGTGGGAAATATGTGTTATATGATTTTGAGCTAAACTGCTTTTAAACTGTGTGAAAATGTTAAGTAGAAAAAAAGATATTAATAAAAGTGTAAAATGCAAAAATAGCTCCAGAGTCAATTTCTGGCAGATAGCCCATGTGAGCATGCTCCAAACCAAAAACTAGGCTGAAAATAACGTTTTTGAAAACGTTAGTGGGAGTTTTATTGAATTTGCGGCAAATACCGCCGCAAATTCGCGGTAAAACGGCGCTATTCCGGCGCTAATAAAATTTTTTTTTTTTTTTTTATTTTTTTTTTTTATTTTTTTTTGCACATATCTATGTATGTCTATATATATATATATATATATATATATATATATATATATATATATATATATATATATATGAATCACAAAAAAATATATATCTATACATAAATATATATATATATATGTGTGTGTGTGTATATATATATATATATATATATATATATATATAAACACACACACATATATATATATATATATATATATAGATATATATATATATATATATAGATAGATAGATAGATAGATAGATAGATAGATAGATAGATAGATAGATAGATAGATAGATACCCAAAAATAATTATATGTATATATATATATATGTTTTATTTATTGATTTGCCTATGTGTATATATATATATATATATATATATATATATATATATATATATATATATATATATGAAAAGGAACACTAACACGGCTCCTCCCTGAAAATTAAACATTGTATATGTGTGAAATTAATATATTTTTGGATTGGTTAGATATAGAATGTAACAATAATATATGTTTTTTTGCATATGTGTGTATATATATATATATATATATATATGCAAAAAACTATATATTATTGTTACTTCCTATATCTAACCAACCCCAAAAATATATTAATTTCACACATATACAATGTTTCATTTTTGGGGAGAAGCCGTATTAGTGTTGCTTGTCATATATAACAACATACAGTTGTAGGTAGTTCAGGGATTCGAACACCCAAATACACTGTTGCAAGGCAGCGGTGCTAACCACTTAACTACCTAAAGCTAATGACATTTTTTTCAAAGCATGTGTGATTTGTACTTTAAAAAAAAAAAATTATATATATATATATATTCTATTTAGACCCAATTCAAGCTCAAATAATTTTTATTTATTAAAATTTTTTGATGGACTAATTGAATCAAACTATATTAATTTTTAGAGCCCATTCACATTAGCGCGACTTGTCAGGCAACTTGTCAGCCTGACAAGTCGCGGTATGTCGGGGTCCATTGAGTAGTACAGGACCCGTTCTAATAGGAGCGACACAAGTCACTCCGACTTAGAAAAAGGGTCCTGTACCACTTTGGGGCGACCTCGGAGCGACTTGCATAGACTTCCAGTATGTGAAGTCTCTGCAAGTCGCAGTGCACAGCGGTGCACGCGACTTCACAGGTCACCCCCCGAAGTCGTGTCGCCTCAATGTGAATGGGCTCTTAAGGTGCCAGTGCATGTATGCTTGGTATAAAGATAACAAGAAACTAAAAAAAAAAAAAACCTCAGAGACCACAATTCCCAAATAATTAACCTAGTTTAGTAAAACTGTATAAAATCAACAAATTTTTAAAAATAATCCTGCATGCTAGAAATTATATATAGGTGTTTAAAACATTTATTTCTGTGAAAAATTTGTATTTTAAACTTAAATTGATAGGCTAAGAAACTATCAGTGGCATATATTATGAAATAAATGTAACAAAGTGATTATGTTTGTGTAAATTGTGTTTTGCAAAAATGTTGCAAATATGTATTGAGCTTGAGCTTGATTAAATAAACTGACCAAAATATCCAAGTGGTTAGCACAGCTGCCTTGCAATAATGTATTTGGGTGTTCAAATCCCTGAACTACCTACAACTGTCTGTTGTTATATATGACAAGCAACACCCCAAAAATAAAACATTGTATATGTGTGAAATTATTATATTTGTTGAGTGGGGAGCCATATTACTGTTGCTTCCTATATAGAGCCACATTACACTCTGAAAAATAGCAGTGTTTCAGCTTGCAAATCTGAGAATTTGCAAATTGATTGAACATATGCAGTGCAACCCCAGAACTCAGAATTCAACAACCCAAAAAAAAAGATATGTAGATATATATATAAAAAAATTACTACATCAAGTCAACACACATAGGAAATGCTTTGAATAATCTCAGAATGAGCACAAAGTGGCTTTTTTTATTAAGACTAATGGGCCATACACACTATAAGATTTTCTGAAGATTTTTTCCTTTAGATTTACCAAAACCATATAATATGAGGTCAAACCTAAACACTTTCAATTTGTATGCAATCTGGCAGGCCCTTGCACTACATAGAAAAGGTAAATCTGAAGGAAAAAGTCTTCAGAAAACCTTATAGTGTGTATGGCCATACATGATCCAATTTTCTTACAATTTTCTGTCCAATTTTCTTGAAATTTACCTTCAAGTATGTAGTACAAAGGCCTGCCTAATTGGATACAAGTGAAAGTGTTGTTTAGCTTTGACATCACATTATGTGGTTTGTGGTTAATCTATCAGAAAATTGTACAACAAAAATTGAACATGTATGGCCATACACACTATAAGATTTTCCGAAGACTTTTTCCTTCAGATTTACCTTTTCTATGTAGTGCAAGGGCCTGCAAGATTGCATACAAATTGAAAGTGTTTAGGTTTGACCTCATATTATCTGGTTTTGGTAAATCTAAAGGAAAAAGTCTTCAGAAAATCTTAAGCCCCGTACACACGTACTGATCGTCGGCCGAACGATCGGCTGTCTTTTGTCCAGGGCTGTCCTGTCTGTTGAAAACTGCAAAAGACTGCACACTAATTTTGTCGGCCAACAACAGACGACTGCAGAAGTGATGTCATGTGATGGTTAACTTTCCCTGTGTTTTTTCTTTTCTGAGCATGCCCAGTCTTGCAAATCAGCCGATTGTCGGCCGAATTCTGTACTGACTGGCGAACAATCGGCCGTTCTGGTGTTGGCCAAAAAAAATTTTAATGCCTGCACGACAGATTCTGTTCGGCTGAAAATGCGCTGTCGGCTGTCGGAAGCATCATAATAACACGCCTACAATCGGCCGATCGGTCGTCAGCCGAATATTTACGGCCAAAGATCGGTACGTGTGTACGAGGCATTATAGTGTGTATGGCCCATTAAGCTGGCCATACATGTTCAACTTTTGTTGTACAATTTTCTGGTAGATCTACCACAAACCACATAATGTGAGGTCAAAGCTAAAAAACACATTCACTTGTATCCAATTAGGCAGGCCTTTGTACTACATACTTGAAGGTAAATTTCAAGAAAATTGGACAGAAAATTGTAAGAAAATTGGAACATGTATGGCCAGCCTTAAGCCTCGTACACACATACCGATTGTCGGCCGTAAACATTAGGCCGACGACCGATCGGCCGATTGTAGGCTTGTTAGTATGATGCTTCCGACAGCCGACAGCGCATTTTCGGCCGAACAGAATCGGTCGTGCAAGCATTAAAATGTTTGTATGCCGACACCAGAACGGCCGATTGTTCGCCAGTCAGTACAGAATTCGGCCGACAATCAGCAGATTTGCAAGACTGGGCATGCTCAGAAAAGAAAAAACACACGGAAAGTTAACCATCACATGACATCACTTCTGCAGTCGTCTGTTGTTGGCCGACAAAATTCATGTGCAGTCTTTTGCAGTTTTCAACAGACAGGACAGCCCTGGACAAAAGACGGCCGATCGGTCGGCCGACGATCGGTACGTGTGTACGAGGCATTAGTCTAAATGAAAAAGCCACTTTGTGCTCATGCTGAGATTATTGAAAGCATTTCTTATGTGTGTTGACTTGTAAGAAACTTGGATCATGGATGGCCAGCCAAACACTCATTCATTAGTGAACTGGTGATTTTGGTTTAGGAACCAACAGACCCAATTAATTACTTTGCTGGGCGTTTCCTATACTGGGTGGGTGTAGTTTAACCAAGGTTATATAAAGGGATGTATGAGATCATATCATTTGGCCTGTGGAAGGGCCACAGGTCTTTATGTCCGAATTTGCTTTTGGGGGTGGGGGGTTTGCTGGCATGCCTAAAGATCCATATTGCAGTAAGTGTATTCTTTAGGATGAATACTTTTCATGCTCTAACAGTTTGGTATTGTTTTTGCAAAGTGTGTCTTTATGTACTCTATACATGTTTTTTTTTTATTTTCATGCCTCTGTGTAGCTGTATGTTCTACTGATTTGATGGTATTTAAATGGAAAGACAGGCTCATGCAAACAATTAACATAAAAGTATGTTGGGTATGTTTAATGCTTAATACTAAGGTGTCTACAACTTATTTTGCTTGACTTTTGGATATTGTAAGCTCTATCTATCCATCATATGTTGTATCTTTTTGCACTGTAATTTGAATAAAAATTACTTGATTTGGGGGGCATTTCACATTTCACATTTCACATGCTTGCTTGAGTGATTACTGATGTTTTATACATGTTCAATAAAGCTTATTCATTTGTACACAGCTCCTGGTTTTTTGTTTTCTTTTCTTATTTGTCTAGATGTAATTCAGATACCTTTTGTGTCTATTGAATGTAATCAATTTCTTGTATTTTTTGTGTGTGTGTGTGTGCAATGGCAGTGCAGTATGAACATGGGTAGGGTTTCTCCCTTTACTCCAGCAAAGTGTGTATGGGTGGGTGTGTATGGGTGTGTGTGTGTGTGTGGGGGGGGGTGTGTATGTGTGTGTGTGTGTGGGGGGGGTGTGTATGTGTGTGTGTGTGGGGGGGGGGTGTGTATGTGTGTGTGTGTGGGGGGGGGTGTGTATGTGTGTGTGTGTGGGGGGGGGTGTGTATGTGTGTGTGTGTGGGGGGGGTGTGTATGTGTGTGTGTGTGTGGGGGGGGGTGTGTGTGTGTGTGTGGGGGGGGTGTGTGTGTGTGTGTGGGGGGGGTGTGTGTGTGTGTGTGGGGGGGGTGTGTATGTGTGTGTGTGTGTGGGGGGGTGTGTATGTGTGTGTGGGGGTGTGTGTGTGTGGGGGTGGGGGGGTGTGTGTGGGTGGGGGTGTGTGTGTGTGGGGGGGTGTGTGGGGGTGGGGGGGTGTGTGTGTGTGTGTGTGTGTGGGGGGGTGTGTGTGTGTGGGGGGGTGTGTGTGTGTGTGTGGGGGGGTGTGTGTGTGTGGGGGGGGGGGTGTGTGTGGGGGTGTGTGTGTGTGTGTGGGGGGGTGTGTGTGTGTGTGGGGGGGTGTGTGTGTGTGTGTGGGGGGGTGTGTGTGTGTGTGTGGGGGGGTGTGTGTGTGTGTGTGGGGGGGTGTGTGTGTGTGTGTGGGGGGGTGTGTGTGTGTGTGTGTGTGGGGGGGTGTGTGTGTGTGTGTGTGTGGGGGGGTGTGTGTGTGGGGGGGTGTGTGGGCTAAATTTTAAGAAAAAATTAAAGTGTTTATGTATATATTTAGCTAAAAATATATAAATTAAGGAATAATACCAAATTTCCCTTCAGCCTCTGTGGATGAATGTAACCAAAACATTTAATAAAAAAATCACTAAAAATGATTACTAAATAAAAGATTGCTACAGCGCTCACTCGCCTTTTTAGTTGGCTTAGGTCAGTGATGATGAACCTTGGCAACACAGGTGTTTTGTAACATTTCCCATGATGCTCACCTACACTGCAGAGTACATGAGCATTTTGGGAAATGTAGGGCAAAAACATCTTGGGGGGGGGGTTAAGGGTTACCATCACTGGCCTGGGTAAAACATTTCCAATACATTTTAGTTGTCTGTGTGCGCCATTTTTAAAATAAAGCAAAATCTCTTTACAATAAATTGCAAATGGCACATTGGCGTTCGCCCTGGACCAGAAATGACACCACATTGGCTTGCACACATTCCAGCAAGTGGTCACAATCAACTGGCTAATCATGGTGAGGGACACTTTCAGCTGTGAAGAAATGGCATTCATATGCAAATTAAGTGTGTGTGTGGGGGGGGGGGGGGTCTGTGCTTGTAATCAGAGCATTGATTACCAGTGCAGACCCTTGGGGGATGCCACTAGAGCCACCAGGGATGCCCACCCATGCCACCATTGATGCCAATCAGTGCTCAGGGAACCTGTTAGTGCCCTCCTCATCAGTGTTGCCCATCATTACCATCTTTCAGTGCTGCCCACCAGTGCCAATCATTGCCCATCAGTGCCACCTATCAATGCCCATCAATGCTGCATATCAGTGCCACCTATCTGTCTATCAGTGCTGCATATTATTAGTGTCTCATCAGTGCCTGCCAGCGCAGCCTCTTCAATGCTCGTCAGTGCAACAAAAAACATATTGATTTACCAAATTTTATTACATAAACAAAAACACATTATTTTAGGGGTCAAACATTTAGGTGTTCTTTTTGCCAATAGAAAAAAAACCTTGCAGTGATCAAATACCACCAAAAGAAAGCACTATTTTTTTAATGAAAATACTGTGATACATTTGTGTTAGGTACAAGGTTGCATGACCGCGGAATTGTCATTCAAAATGCAACAGTATAAAAAGCTGAAAATTGGCCTGGGCAGGAAGGGGTGTAACTGCCCTGTAAGGAAGTGGTTAACTATTGAAACATGGGAATAAATATTCCAGGGGGTAATCATGCTCAGCTCAATGGTTCAGTGGTTAGTGTTCCTGGCTATAAACACTGAGAGCATGAGTTCAAATCCCAAGTGTGCCATCACCTTCCTAAATTTTAGACAGCTATAAATAAATACTGAAACTTGGCAAATGCATAATTGCACTCTGCACATATGCATGTTTGTTTCTTGAATATACATGGCCATTGACATGCAATTTTAGGTGATGTAGCCAATGTATTACTATGTGGCCAAAAAAAATTATGGCACACAGGGTGTTATCATGGTCTGGCCTTGAACTCATGACCTAGCAATCTTTAGCTGTGAGCTTAGCCCACTACACCAAAGTGCTGAATACAATCAGATATGCCTGAAAGTTTCAGATGAATAAAGAATGAAGACTGCTAATTAGACAGCTGTGTAGTCTGCTATTAGAAAATCTAAAGGTTAAAACACATAAGATACATAACTATACCTTAAAATTAAAATAAACCATAATAGATGACATTGCTGTGTAATAGTGATTCAGAATAGACAAATTTCCTTTTATGAAAAACACAAAGGGAATTTGGTTAACTCCAAACTCAAATTCAGCCTAAGTTAACTCCAAACCCGAATTCAGTCTAAGTTAACTCCAACTCCGAATTCATTAAAGCATCTAGTTGATGGTTTAACTCCAGCCACTTACCTAATTAGGATGCAATGAGTTTAGGCTGGAGTTATTTCTGGAGAAGTGAGCAGCTCTACTCCAAACTTATACTGAATTAGGCCCTAATTGTAATATATTTACATCTAAGCATCAATTGTAGAGCTCATTCCTCAGATCATAGTATATAAACATGAATGTTCCCTCAGCAACAAGCATCAAATAGCAGTGTCCCATCCATGGTCTCTCTGTCTTGTCTGTCACTAAAAAAGAGTCTGTTCTTGTTCTATTATCATATATTTCTATCCCTCTTGGTGGGCGTGGAGATGACCCCATCTATAAGGATATACAGTACATACATACACAACACAAGGCCGTGTTCACACTACCAGACGGTTCTCAGGGCTGCAGTTCTTCTGTTCCCCACAAGGTGGTGATCTCACTTCTACCCAGACAGGAAGTCTCTATGGAATACAAACAGGAAGTGATGTCAGGTACAAGCAGGAGGTCCCATGTGTTACGAAGTTAAGAGGAGACGTTACTGGAAGTGGCAGCAGAGGAGGTAATAAGATTCTATTTTCACCCAGTTACCCCCCCCCCCCCCCCCGTCATGTCTGTCCTCTTCCTCCATAGTCACTGTGACGTCGTTTATCTCCAGCAGATGATGATACACACATATATAGGGTGGAAACCTAGATTAAGTCCCGGTTCACACTGGAGAAACTTGTCAGGGGACTTAGCCACCTGACAAGTCGCGCTGCTTTCAGTGCAATGGAACCGTTCTAATTGGAGCAAATCAAGTCGTTCTGACTTAGAAAAAGGTTCCTGCACTACTTTGGGGGCGACTTGCATTGACTTCTATTAGAGAAGTCCTTTGCAAGCCCCTCTGAAGTCGAGCTGCACGGGGCGGCTTCAGAGTCGGGTGACTTTGAAGCCGCCCCAGTGTGAACCGAGCCTAACCACTTTAGGGTCAGAACATTTCCCAACTTATGGGGCCAGAAACATTCTCTTTAGTGTGATGTGTCACCTTCTCAGTGGAGATGAGATATACCGTATTTATCGGCATATAACACTCACTTTTTCCTCCTAAAAATGGAGGGTAAAACACCAGTGCGAGTTATACGCCGATATGTTAAAAAAAAAAAAAGCTGGGCAGCGCTGAGAGGCAGAGGGGAGCGGGCCGAGCAGAAGAAAGGACATTTATGGACACTGCGCTAATGAGGCTGCATTCACGGGCACTGGTAAGACTGCACTTGATTTTAAAAAAAAAAAGCTCCCGACCGACCATCCCCCAGCATCAATGTGAAGCCCAGAGCTGACACTAGAGGAAGCAGAGACGTTTCTTCCTGTATAGCGCCGGCTCCTATCATAGGAGGAGTGATACCAAATGAACTCTGCATGTGACAGGAACAATACAGGAAGCATCGGCTCTGCTCTCTACTGCAGCCGCATTCTTCCTCTAGCGCTGGTTCCTGTCACACTGATGCTCAGGAATAGTGGGTCGGGAACCAGCCAGCAGTACCTGTTAGCAGTACCAGCCAACAGTGCCTCTACCAGCAGTTAGCGATGAGCCGAACAACCCCCCCCTCCCCCCCCCCCGGTTCGGTTCGCACCAGAACACCATGAACAGAGGAAAAGTTTGGTCAAACAAAAAAACTCCATTGAAGTCTATGGGACTCGAACGTCAAAAATAATTTTGAGGGCTTAAATGCAAGTTATTGCCCAAAAAAAAGTGTATGGGGGTCCGGGTACTGACCTGGGGGACATGTAGCATTGCAAAAAAAAGTTTTAAAAAACAATCATTTTTAAAGGAGCAGTGATTTACTGAGTTTAATAAGGCTTAAAGTGAAATTATAAAAATTCCTTTAAATATCGTGCCTGGGGGGTCCCCTTAATGTGCCTGTAAAGTAGTGCATCTCTACGATGTATGTAGCCTGCTGCATTTCTAAAGAAAAAAATGTCATATACATACAGATTTCAAATCGCATGTACTTGTCATACAGGTGCAGAAAAATTGGGCCTTGGTTGTTGGTGGTGCCTGAACACCGCAACCCTTTGCAGTTACTCTTGTTGGGCGCAGGAACGGGCCCTGCTGGTAAAAATTCCATACCAATTTGAAATTGGCAAAGATCAAGTGTTGTATGGGTTCTTTTTCTTTCAAATATGAAGTGTTATTGAAACAAACAAAGAGGAATAACAACATGGTACATATAAAACATCCAAAGTAGACAATCTTCCCATAAGGTAAGGCAAAATGCTAGAAGAGGCAATACCATCAGAAAAGCAAATACATAACTGAGTCTTCCGTTAGGTAAGAGGAAAACATCTAAAGTGGGCCCCACCACGGTGGGCCAGAAAACTTAAGACCTTAAACCAGACAATATAGTCAACGATATGACAGTCAAGAGTAAAAAAGGTTGTATACAAGTGGTACAACATGGGGAGGAAAAAAACTCTCCATATTTAGTGTACATAGAGTGCTACTTGGTGTTGGAGAGGACACAACAAAAAACAGGGAAGAATAAAGGGAAAAGAAGGGAAGACAAGTGGGGAGGGAGGGGCAGGGAGATGGCGGATGCTGCACCGGGACAGGCCCTCCATCCAAGGGCGGCAACACAGCGGAGTTAAGGGCACGTTGTTGTATGGGTTCTTAGCAGTGATCTAGTAGGGGCGCTGTACTGTCATCTGACCTGGCCAAGGTTGGGTGTTGGCTATGCAAACCTGCTGGAGTGATGGGGACCTGGAAGGTTAGTATCGGCAGGAACTGAAACTGAAATTGGGCCTTTGGTGTTGGTGGTGCCTGAACAGCGTAATCCCTCACAGTTACTCTTGCTGGGCGCAGGAACGGTACCTGCTGGTAAGAATTCCATACAAATTTGAAATCGCATGTACTTGTCATACAGGTGCCTAAAATTGGGCCTTTGCTGTTGGTGGTGCCTGAACACCGTAACCACTCACAGTTACTCTTGCTGGATGCAGGGCACAGGGACAGGGCCTGCTGTTAAAAATTACATAGGACATTTACATTGTATGCACCTGTCATACAATTGCAGAAAAATTAGACCTTGGGGGTTGGTGGTGACCTAAACCAGAAACATTATTGGAAGCTAGCAGAATCAAGGTTGAGGAATAGAATAGGCAGCATATGCAGTCTTCAAGGTATGGCAGACTTCTAGCAAATTCAATCTGTTACATTAGCATCAGAGGCTTGATAGCTGTTGTTGATCCAGGACTGATTCATTTTGAGAAGTCAGCTGGTCAACAGATTCTGTGGACAGACGCACACTTTTGTCCGTCACAAAACCTCCAGCTGCACTGAACATCCATTCGGAAAGCACGCTGGAAGCAGGACAAGCCAGTAGCTCCATTGCATATTTAGCAAGTTCTGGCCAGTGGTTCATCCTCAAGACCCAGTAACCCAGTGGATGCTTAGCTGGAACGGTCTCCAAGTCTGCTCTTTCGCCTAGATAATCATGCACCATATGATGGAGATCCTGCCGATGGTTGCTTAAACCTAACAGCCCTGGGTGCTGCTAAGGACAAAACTGTTTAAAGGCATCGGTCAGCCGGCCGCCTTCTCCACTGCTCCTCCTTTGGCTGAACGATGCCTCAGAAACACATCCAGAGAATGTTAACCTCCCAGTGTCTGAAAAGGTGGTACACAATTTTTTTTTTCAAGGCCTCCTCAAGATGTTTAATCCTCTGCTCCCTCTGAGACGGCAGGATGAGCTCTGAAACTTTACCCTTGTAACGTGGATCAAGAAGGGTTGCCAACCAGTAATTATCCCTCTCCTTGATAGCACAAATTCGCAGGCTTTGCAGAATCAGGGAGCCCATGCAACGTAATTTGGAGGAGGCATGAGCTTCTGAGTCCTCTGGGTCACTAATGATGACATTGTCAGGAGCAACCTCTCCCCAACCATATACAACTCCTGGGGTTTCTGGGGAATCAAAACCATCCCTTGAAGACTGCTGTATGCCATCCTCTACATCCATGCTGCCGCAATCCTCCTCCTCCTCCTTCTGTTTGTTTTGTGGTCCCGCAGGAAAAATATCTGCATTAATGGGGCCTTGTAAAGAAAGGAAGTCCTCCTCTTCCTCCCGTTGTTCTGCCTCAAGTGCCCTGTCCATGATCCCACGAAGCGTGTGCTCCAGTAGGTGGACTAGAGGGATAGTGTCACTGATGCATGCATCATCCCGGCTCACCATCCTTGTGGCTTACTCAAATGGTGACAGGACGGTGCATGCATCCTTTATCAAAAGCCACTGGCGTGGAGAAAAAAAAGCTAAGCTCCCCTGACCCTGTCCTTGTGCCATACTCACACAGGTACTCATTGATGGCTCTCTGCTGCGTGTGCAGCCGCTGGAGCATTGCCAATGTTGAGTTCCACCTGGTGGGCATGTCACAAATGAGGCAGTTGGTGGGCAGGTTGAATTCCCGTTAAATGTCTGATAAGCGAGCACTGGCATTGTACGAACGGCGAAAATGGTCGCAGACTTTTCTGGCCTGCCTCAGGAGATCTTGGAAGCCGGGTATCTGGTCAAGAAATGCTGCACCACCAGATCCAGTACATGTGCCAAGGGCGGAGAGAAGGTTGGAGTTATTGTCGCATACAACCATTCCTGGTCCAAGCTGTCATGGCGTCAACCACCTCTGAGCTTGTCCCTGCAGAGCTGACAGAATCTCTACACCGGTGTGACTCCTATCCCCTAGACAGACCAACTGCAGCACAGCATGGCATCTTTTAGCCTGACTGCTTGTGTAGCCCCTTGAACGCTTAGGGAGCACTGCTGTTTCAGAGGACATGAAAGAGAAGAAGAAGAGGAGGAGGTGGCGGAGAAGCCAGATGTGGCAGAACCAGCACCAGCTTTTTGGAGGCGTGGTGGCAAAACAAGCTGCAACACTGAACCCTGTCCTGCATCCTTCCCAGCTGCCAGCAGAGTTACCCAGTACGCCGTGAATGAAATGTAACATCCCTGTCCATGCCTGCTGGACCAAGAGTCAGCAGTAATGTGCACCTTCCTGCTGACTACTCTGTCCAACGAGGCCTAAACACTACCTTCCACATGACGGTAGAGAGCCGGAATGGCGCGAAAAGAAATGCCTTTTTGGTACCTGCCGCTGTGGTACAGCACATTCCACCAATTTGCGAAAGGGAGCAGAGTCTACCAGATAAGGCAGCAATTGTCAAGCTAGCATTAAGATGCTGAGCATGTGGATGGCTGGGACAGTATTTTTTTCTACGGTTCAGCAACTGGGGTAGTGAAACTTCCCTTCTGCTCAAATCAAGCGATGGTGTACTGCTAGAAGATTGGGTGCAAGTCTCTGTGGCACTTATTGCTATACCATCATCCCTCTCAATATAGGTATTTGAGAAGACATGAGGTATAGTAGGGATAGAGAACCCAAATGCGGAGCAAGGTGAAGTATGCTTGTTTTGATCCTGTGGCTCTTTCAGGTGCTGTTGCCAACGGACTGCATGGCGGGTTATCTTATGACTTGTCAAGCATGTGGTGCCCAAGCGGCTGGTGTTCTGGCCACGCTTGATCTGCTTCAGACAGATGTTACAAACAGTAACTCTGCAGTCTACTGCACATGTGCTGAAAAAAGCCAGCACTAATAAACTTAAAAAGCCAGCACTAATAAAGTCCGAGGGGAGTTTGCAGCACCCTGCACCTGTGGAGCTGTGCTGTGATGCAATAGGTTGGGTACTCCTATGGCGGCCCCTGGAGCACATCCAGCCTCATTGAGTTGTGCCGCCTCCTCCTCCCCCTCACTTTCCTCCTCTATCCTATCAGGCACCCAAGTACAGTCAGTGACCTCATCATCCCCTCCCTCCTCGTCACTGGAGCAAACTTGGCAGTATGCTGCAGCTGTGGGAACATGACTGCTAGTTTCTTGTCCGTCATTGTCACCCCCTCTCTCTAGACTCACGTTATACCCTTCATCAACCTGTGAACCATGATCACAGCTTTCAAATTGCTGTGCATCCTCCAGCAGCATGTCACTGACACTATGATTGAATAGTTCAGGTGACTCCTCCGTGCATGATGGTGGGGCGACAGAAGGAGTAGCTGTGCAGAAGGAGCCTGTGGAAAGGGCCACTTTGGAAGCTGCGGTGGAAGGCAAACTACTATGAGCTTGGGTGTCAGAGGATGAGGAAGGCTTATTTATCCACTCCACCAACTCTTCTACATGTTGTGGCTGAATAAGATGGGCAGCACCGGAAAAAAAGGATGGGCATGCCCCGCCTGCAGAGGATGCACCATGTCGACTGTGGCCACCACTTTTCACTGTGGACACAGAGGCTGCTTGCCCTCTTTTCGTGGCCTGTGAGCGTTTGCTTTTTCTTGTCAGCCTTTTGGACATGATGTGGACTTTGGGGGGGTTTTATTACTAGTTGATCAATATATATATAATGCACTGCTGATATGTACTGAGCTGACTGTTAGAAACTCAATGGCCTTATATCTAATCAATTGCCCTATATAAAGAAAGAGATCAATATAGGGTATATGGAACTGACCGATCGATACTCAATGGCCTGATATCTAATCAATTGCCCTATATATAGATATAGATCAATATAGGGAATAGGGAACTGACCGATAGATACTCAATGGCCTGATATCTAATCAATTGCCCTATATATAGATGGAGATCAATATAGGGTATACGGAACTGACCGATAGATACTCAATGGACCGATGTCAAATTAATTGCCCTATATATATATATAGAGAGAGAGATCAATATAGGCATAAGGACTGACCGATACTCAATGGCCTGTTATCTAATCAATTGCCCTATATATAGATAGAGATCAATATAGGGTATACGGAACTGACCAATAGATACTCAATGGCCTGATATCTAATCAGTTGCCCTATATATAGAGATCACTATAGGGTATACGGAACAGACCGATAGATACTCAATGGCCTGATATCTAATCAATTGCCCTATATATTGATATAGATCACTATAGGGTATACGGAACTGACCGATAGATACTCAATGGCCGGATATCTAATCAATTGCCCTATATATAGATAGAGATCAATGTATGGTATATGGTTTATGGTATATACTGCACTACTGAATATACTTCACTATCTGATCTCTTAACCTGTAAAAAGCACAAATCTCTCTCCCTGCCTAACTCACTGCTAGCAATGTCTCTAGACTACACTGTACTGTCTGACAAACTGCAAATGACTGTTCTCTCCCTGCCTCAATCATGTTCCTCTCCCTCTCTAAATCACTTTCTATCTCAACGCCCGCACAGTCGCACTACACGCTGTGCAAGCAGCCTTTATATAGTGTGGGGCGTGTACTTAGCCTCTGAGCCATGATTGGCTAAAGGCAGCCTGCCTTTGTCCAATCATGGCAGAGATGATTTGATTTGCCAAAGCATGGAGGTCAGGGTGCATGCTTTGGCCAATCACATAACGCACTGCACGCGCGCGCACAGTGCATTATGGATGCGAGTGCTTTTGACTCAAACTCGAAGCTCATCCCCACCAGCAGTACCAGCCCTGGAGGACAGCCAACAGCAGCCACACCTGCTTGTGGGACAGCAGCAGCCAGCAATACCTGCAGGAATCCTGAGGAAGAAGTGAAGATTGAGGTCAGTCGAGGTGCAGGTAAACCGCAGTGCATTCGTGTGAAAGCACCAATTACTGCATAAACGCTATTACTGCATAAACTGACACCATTACTGCGTAAACTGGCACCATTACTAGGGGTAATTACTGCATAAACTGGCACCAATATTAGGGGCTTTTACTGCATAAAATGACACCAAAACTAGGGGTTATTACGGCGTAAGCTGGCACTATTACTAGGGGTTGTTACTGCATAAACTGGCATTATTACTAGGGGTTATTACTGCATAAATTGGCACTATTACTAGGGGTTATTACAGCATAAACTGACACCAATACCAAGGGTTAGTACTGCGTAAACTGACACCAATACTAGAGGTTATTACTGCGTATACTGGCACCAATACTAGGGGTTATTACGGCTTAAAATGTTTTGAAGGTGTCTTCGTAAACTGACACCTTACAATAAATGTTGCACTTTATTTGTTAAAAAGGAGTATGATATATATATATATACACTGTATAAACACACACACACACTTTTTTTTTTTTTTTTTGAGCTGGGGGGCGGGATCATGGGTGAGTTCACTTTTTTCCGGGACTTGACCCCCTGCCCTAAACCACCCAGCGCAGAGCTTTCTTCACACCTCACACACACACACACACCTAGAGAATACCAAAGAAAGGGGGTGCTACAGAGGATTAACTCCAATGTACAGAAGGAAAGTAGGGAGTGTAGTCTAGGGAGGGAGCTTCAGGATGAGCTGGCTGGGGAACCAGCCAGCAGTAACAGCCAGCAGTACCCACCAGTACCCACCCACAGTACCCACAAGCAGTACCCGCGAGCAAAACACACCCACAGTACTCGCCAACGGTTCCAGCCAGCAAATGCCCAGTGTGCTCTATGGCTAGTCCGGACCTGCTCTACATCACAATAGGGCAAAGGTAAGTACTTTTACAATGAGAGGGAAGCAAGAGGTCTGTCCTTTTCTACCTCCAGGGAAGAGGCATTAGAGGAATGGGGGGTGATAGTGTGAAGGAACCCTGCAACTGTCCCTCATCTGTAAAGAAACCCCTCTGTCCCTCTTCTCTCCCCTTCCCCCCTCTCTCCCTCTTCTCTCCCCCTCTTTACTGATGTATAGAACTGTAAAAAAGTGTCCCATTATCTAGAGAAAGAGTTCTAGTGACCTCGTCCTCGACCCCGTCACCCAACCTCTAAAAACACCCTCCTCCCCACTCTTAAAGCTTGAGCAGTTTTGTTGAGGGTCAGTAAACTTCAAGGAACTTCTATTAAGCCCTCATACATACCATTAACATTTCTAGCTGCAGCTGTACTTGGCAGACCACTGATAACCAGAGACCTTCTAACGAGGCCGTCATATCATATATATATATAACAATACAGCACCATCACAGCGTGTGATCACAGGATACAGGCCTGCCTTATAATCTGCAAAGCCTCAAAGATTTCTAAGTAATCCGTCATAAAGTTTCACTTTCATAATTGGGGGTATCAGCTTCCATTAGATAGCACTAGATGATGGCAGTCATGAATAGTTTAGAAAATGGTTTAGTTGGCAACTAAGGGAGATACTTTATTCTACAATGGAATTGGACTCTGCCGACACCAAAGACCGGGAACCCAGCTGAGTACTTTTCTATTATTAAACCCATTTTATTTGCAGTTGTTATTATTGCATATTTTGTGGATAATCTTCATCTGTAAATGTTGGGGTCAGCTTTTGTTAATGAATCGTTAGGCTTTATCTCTAATGTACTAAACTAGAACTTAAAGAATTTCTATCTCTGCTATTAGATCTGACTTCTGCCATATTCCTGTCTGGCGTGGCAGCATGTAATACCGATGTTTTGACCACAATTTTATTTATAGAACTCTATAGCCAAGTATAAGATGTTATCTCTTCCTACACAAGGCTCCAACACACTGACAATATGGCTGCCGAAAGATAAAACTTTCATAATGAGGTGGCGGGGTTATCTATTCCTTGACGTTATTGGCTCTTACGAATCAGCTGATCAGAGGCTAAGCAGTGCATTCTCCGCTATCTGTCTACAGAGAAACCCGCATATGACCTCATCAATGAGGATGGAGGAGGACCGGAGTCACATGACTGAGAAGATGTTAAACCTCACCCTGGAGATCATCTACCTGCTGACCGGAGAGGTGAGGAGGATTCTGGGAGGTCACATCACATCACTCTTACCTCCATTAGTAAAACACAGACCTGACCGGAGAGGTGAGGAGGATTCTATGAGGTCACATGATCTCACTCTTATCTCTATTAATAAAACACAGACCTGACCGGCGAGGTGAGGAGGATTCTGGGAGGTCACATGACATCACACTTATCTCTATTAATAAAGCACAGACCTGACTGGAGAGGTGAGGGGGATTCTGGGAGGTCACATGACATCACACTTATCTCTATTAATAAAGCACAGACCTGACTGGAGAGGTGAGGGGGATTCTGGGAGGTCACATGACATCACTCTTATCTCTATTAATAAAACACAGACCTGACTGGAGAGGTGAGGAGGATTCTGGGAGGTCAGATGACATCACTCTTATCTCTAATAATAAAACACAGACCTGACCGGAGAGGTGAGGTGGATTCTGGGAGGTCACATGACATCACTATTATCTCTATTAGTAAAAAAAAACAGACCTGACCGGAGAGGTGAGAAGGATTCTGGGATTCTAACATGATATTCCTATTGGTTCCTCAATACAGAAATTTCCTCTTCTGAAGTCAGGTGATCATATGACCATCACAGTGTCTCCATGTGACTCCCTAAAACCTGAGAGACAAAACATGCAGAAGATTCTAGAAGTTACCCAGAAGATGATGGAGCTGCTGACAGGAGAGGTGAGCGGTGCTGGGAATTCTGGGACATTATCCAGTAACAGACAAGGTATGTGTCTGGATGGTGACAGTATCATTGTGTGTGTCAGGTTCCTATAAGGTGTCAGGATGTCACTGTCTATTTCTCCATGGAGGAGTGGGAGTATTTAGAAGGACACAAGGATCTCTACAAGGACGTCATGATGGAGAATCAGCCGCCCCTCACATCACCGGGTAAGAGGAGACTTTATTGTAAAGGAGAGAGCAGTACGGAGGCTCCACCTACATCCCCCATCATCTGATAAACACATAGAAACAATGTATTCAGTCAGTGTGTGTGTTTCCTACAGATAGATCCAGTAATGGGAACCCACCAGAGAGATGTCCCCGTCCTCTGTATTCCCGGGATTCCACACAGGAAGGTCACACCATCCCTCACCATCATCAGGTAGATGATTGGCAATTATTGGTAGTTCTAATTTATACACAGCATGTTTGTTACAATGAATGTTTTATTATATCTTTTAGAGTGGAAACCTCAGGGATATTAAAGAAAAGTATAAAGAGGAGGATGAGGAGTATGGAGTGATTGAGGAGTTTTCAGAAGGACACAAGGCTATGATGGAGCCACCTAATACCTGGAACCCACCAGAGAGATGTCCCCATCCTCTGTATTCCCGGGATTCCACACAGGAAGATCACACCATCCCTCACTGTTACAAGGTTGGTGAGATGGAGCTTGTAAAACAGACTCATGGAGACAATGTGTGGATTTTTTTGTGCTCTTACAGTATATTTTACAGATGACATTTTCTCTAATTTTCTTGGTTTAGGGGGAAGATCTGTTAGATATAAAAGTTGAGTGTAAAGCAGAAGAGAGGTATGTGAGGGATGATCAGCAGTCAATGGAGGAGGATGGAATAACAGGGATATTTATAGAGGAGGACACTTCTACAGAGATCAGCACAGGTGGGTCATTAACACTAAATTCCTCCACCCATACTGCTCACTGATTGGTCCAGAGTAGGGCAAGGACTGGGTGTTATCAGCCTTTAATCCCCTGGTCACTTTCCTGAGCTGTGTTCCCCGTCCTGTATTCCTGTATTTCTCTCGGATAATCTTCCTTCTCTATGCTGCAGACACAATTTATGTCTCTAGACTGGATTTATGGAGATTCTGGGGTTCAGCTGGCAGCAAAATGTTTGATTTCTCACCATAGACATTGCTCAACAGAGACACCAGGGTTCGGAGTCTTGGATCTTCTGCTCTATGCATGGACCTAGTAAAATCTCTGACAGTAATTCTTCCAGAGTTACTTGTTCTGTTGTCTGCTGGCTGTGTCGGGAGGAGGGATATGTCTGTATGGTCTCAGACCCAAGTCACTGAGTGCAGTCTCAGGAGATGGGAGGCAGCGGTGTGGGACTTCTGTAACTTGTGTCATGTAATCATTTCTTACTGATTACTGAATACCAATATTATGAGTCCTGACCCTTACACGGTATAATTTATATTGTACATTACATACTCCTGACTCCTGCACTATATATTCAATATTATACATTACATACTCCTGCACTATATATTCTATATTATACATTACATACTCCTGACCCCTGCACTATATACTCTATGTTGTACATTACATACTCCTGGCCCCTGCACTATATACTGTATGTTGTACATTGCATACTCCTGACCCCTGCACTGTATACTCTATGTTGTACATGACATACTCATGACCCCTGCACTATATACTCTATGTTGTACATTACATACTCTTAACCCCTGCACTATATACTCTATGTTGTACATTACATACTCCTGACCCCTGCACTATATACTCTATGTTGTACATGACATACTCATGACCCCTGCACTATATACTCTATATTGTACATTACATACTCTTAACCCCTGCACTATATACTCTATATTGTACATTACATGCTCTTAACCCCTGCACTATATACTCTATGTTGTACATTACATCATTCTGATATTTATAGTCCTAAATGTTGTATCCTTTATAATAAGTTGTACATTAAATGGGCCTTACTACTTTTTCACCCATTTTCTACCAGCTGGACATTTTTGAATCTGATGATTTGATTGGAGCACAGACTTTTACATGGTGATAATAATGCGATAACAACCTCCAACTTTGAAACTTTAAACAGAAAGTGATAATGAGGGAGGAGTCAATAACCCAATGATGGAGGTCTTCAGGATCAGTCCAGTCTTCATCTTGGTTGTTCTCCCCCCCCCCCCCATCCTCACTCTCTGACCTCTGGTGGGGCTCAGCCCCACTGTTATTCATGAATAAATCATGGACTAAATAAGGAAGTACAGGACTTCTTGTGTTGGGAAGATGGCAATGAGTGATAGAGAGGGGGAGGGGACACTCGTCCTATAATCCCGTCATCACTGTCACTCCTATAAAGGACAGTTCTCGTTGTTTTCTCACTCTCTGACTAAGGTCCGTGAATAAAGAAATGAACTGGTAGGAGATTAGAGGACCCATTTACTAGTTACCTTGAGGGGGGAATTGTAAGATCCTCAGAGACAAAGCTGCCTGATGTGGGCGGAGTCTTGGTTTAGGGGAACCAATCTGCTCATGTCTAGTAATAATCTTTTTATTTCTATTTTAGTAGATGTACGGGAGATGAGGAAAACCTCAGAGGATTGTCTCACTTTGTCTCCAGACTGTAAAGTAGAAGATGAGGACATCACACAGTATAGTCCAGGAGAAAACCCGGCTACCTCAAATGTCCATCCGGCACCACACAGTGTAGAGGGACCATCGTATTCCTCTTATCCTGAGGAACCTCAGACTGTGAGGGACGGTGCCGTCCTTCCAACACATAAGAGGTTTTCCTGTACTGAGTGCGGGAAGTGTTTCCATTCTACATTCCATGTTAATAGGCATAAAAGATCCCACACAGGGGAAAAACCGTATTCCTGTTCTGAGTGCGGGAAATGTTTTTCACACAAATCTAACCTTTACAGACATCAGAGATCTCACATGGGGGAGAAGCCACTTTCCTGTTCTGAGTGTGGGAAATGTTTTTCAGAGAAGTCCAATCTTTATACACATCAGAGGTGTCACACGGGGGAGAAGCCATATTCCTGTCCTGAGTGTGGGAAATGTTTTTCACATATTTCCAGTCTTTACACACATAAGAGATCTCACACAGGGGAGAAGCCGTATTCCTGTCCTGAGTGCAGGAAATGTTTTGTAGAAAAATCAAAACTTGTCGCACATCAAAGATCTCATACAGGGGAGAAGCCATATTCTTGTCCTGAGTGCGGGAAATGTTTTTCACGTAAGTCCAGTCTTTCTATACATCAGAGATCTCACAAGGCGGAGAAGCCACTTTCCTGTTCTGAGTGTGGGAAATGTTTTTCAGATAAATACACTCTTTACACGCATCAGAGATCTCACACGGGGGAAAAGCCATATGTCTGTTCTGAGTGTGGGAAATGTTTTTCACAGAAGTCTAATCTCTACACACATAAGAGATTGCACACAGGGGAGAAGCCATATTCTTGTCCTGTGTGCGGGAAATGTTTTTTAGATAAATCCAATCTTAACACACATCAGAAATCTCACACAGGAAAGAAGCCATATTCCTGTTCTGAGTGCGGGAAATGTTTTTCACAGAAATCCCATCTTTACACACATCAGAGATCTCACTTGGGGAAAAAGCCACTTTTCTGTCCCGAGTGAGTTAATGTTACTATCAGAAGTCCTGTCTTTCTGTACATCAGGGATCCCACACAACTCTTGCAGTGCATTAGTTCCTTGAGTGTGGGAAATGTTTTCTTTATGAATGTTGCTGGACATCACAGCTCTCGTGTGGAAGAAGCACACCCTGAAGTACACCTTAGATAGATTCCCCTCTTATCCCCTTTAGGCTCCTTCCCCTCCCCATCCTCTGTAGGTTCTATCCCCTGCAGTCTCTGACCGTCTCCTGCAGTATGTCTGCAGTCTCTGACCATCTCCTGTAGTATGTCTGCAGTCTCTGACCGTCTCCTGCAGTATGTCTGCAGTCTCTGACCGTCTCCTGTAATATGTCTGCAGTCTCTGACCATCAACTGTAGTATGTTTGCAGTCTCTGACCATCAACTGTAGTATGTCTGCAGTCTCTGACCGTCCCCTGTAGTATGTCTGCAGTCTCTGACCATCTCTTGCAGTATGTCTGCAGTCTCTGACCATCTCTTGCAGTATGTCTGCAGTCTCTGACCATCTCTTGCAGTCTCTGACCATCTCCTGTACTATGTCTGCAGTCTCTGACTGTCTCCTGTAGTATGTCTGCAATCTCTGACCATCTACTGTAGTATGTCTGCAGTCTCTGACCATCACCTGTAGTATGTCTGCAGTCTCTGACCATCACCTGTAGTATGTCTGCAGTCTCTGACCGTCTCCTGTAGTATGTCTGCAGTCTCTGACCGTCTCCTGTAGTATGTCTGCAGTCTCTGACCGTCTCCTGTAGTATGTCTGCAGTCTCTGACCATCTCCTGTACCATGTCTGCAGTCTCTGATCGTCTCCTGTACCATGTCTGCAGTCTCTGATCGTCTCCTGTAGTATGTCTGCAGTCTCTGACCATCTCCTGTAGTATGTCTGCAGTCTCTGACCATCTCCTGTACCATGTCTGCAGTCTCTGACCGTCTCCTGTAGTATGTCTGCAGTCTCTGCCCGTCTCACACCGATCTCTATGTGCACACAATAAATGGATTGTGAGAGTCAGAACAAGTCCTTTGTGGCTTAAGTGGACCTGTCAATACGAAGGTCTCCTTCACCTGTTCTGAAGTCTTATCCTTCCCTCTATAAGAGGATCCATGGTGGATCACTTTTCAGAGGCATTTTGCCGGCGTTCAGGTGGGGGTACTGCTGGCTCAGGAATGTCTATTTTCCTTCCAGCTGAATGAGAATTTTACATTGAAGTTCTGTGGCACAATGACAAGCCCAGCATTTGGATGTGGGTGTGGCTCAGTCCCACTGACTTCAATGGGTAGGAATGACAAGCGGTGCCACCTGTGAAGCTAAGCATTGAGGTCACAGCAATGTGTACTCACCTGAGCAGCCACTATCTTCATTTAGAGGTAAGTGGCCAGGGGGGTGGGTCTTGTATATCATCTTCTTCTAAGCCACTCCCACTGTTGGACTTAATCTGGTCGTGCCCGTGGCACTCCTCGGCATGCCGAGCAGAACTTGGTTTTTAATGGGTATCCCGGAGGGATGAGATTTGGTCACCATGTATTGACTTTTTTTTAGGTGGAAACCAGGCAGATGACTTGTTCTTGGTGTTGTCAGTGATCACATATTGTATTTATACCAAATAAATATCAATTGTCTTACATCCTAATAGGAGTTCTGTCATTTTTCACGATGTCAGTAAAAAAATGTCCTTCGTCAGTAAATTTTCATGTTCTGTTAGTAAAACTAAGTCATCAAGGGTTAGGAACCCCGCAAGGAGGATAGAAATATATCCTTGTCACTTCCTTGGGCTGTATATGGAAGTGTCACCTGCCAGTCGTTTCTGGATACCCAAGCTTGTCATCATTACACACAAATTTTTATTTTTCATTCAATACATTTTTTTGTATTATAATTTTATTTTAACAAGATTGCAGTCATAGAATCGGGAAATAGTAAAGGAAGAAATCCAATTGGTCAGGAAAATGACTTGTCTGGAATGTGGAGGCGGAGTCGTTAATAATTTGTGTACAATACAATACACAACATGTTACATTATTATAACAAAAGTATTGTAGAAAAGATCACACCATAGAAAATGAGGGGAAAGGAGAAAATATAAACCCGGTTATGAAGGTGACATTTGTGTACGAGGATCATCTGAACAATTACCACCATTTTATTCTTCAGGGCCTCTGCTTTCACAAAAACTGGATTTTTGACTTGACCGTAAAATTCTTTTTTCTTAAGTTAATTGACGGATGCAGTGCTCTGATCCTTGTCAGTAGTCCTAGTGTCCTACTCCTGTAGGAGGCAGTATAACCCTACTGATATGGATCAGAGAACTGCATCCGTCAATGAACGATAGAGAATATATATTTTTGGGGGTTTTATCTAATCTTCAGGCCCAAAATCTTGCATTTTACCATGTATGCAAAAGTAATGCAAAAACAGCTCTGACAGTGAAAGGGTTAATGTGGGCTAGATGGGAATCACTCTGGTGTGGTCACACTGTAAACATTAGAGCTCCCCTCTAGTCCCCACCAGCTTACCATAGAGGTGATCAGGGACCAGAACGCCCCCCAATCATTTCAATGTATAGTAAACCAGAAGCAATGATTTTTGTCACTTCCAGTTTTGCCGGATGCCATAAAAGACATTTTTGGCCTGGGATAGATATTAGTGTGATCAGATGTTTTTAATGGCAGACGAGAGATTTGGGGTTTATTAGACCCCAGATCTCTCAATAAAGATGACCGGTCACTGGCTATTGTTATCACAAGGGAGGTTTACATTCCTTGTGAGACCAACAAAAACTAAAGAGACAGTGTAAAAAAAAAAAATCAAACAAAACAAATAATAAAATAACTAAAAACAAATTAAAGTGCCCCGTCCCACTGTGCAAAGGTGTCAGTCCCATGTTGGTACAAATACAGGGACCTTGTCACACATGTGAGGTATTACTGTGTACGTCAGAGTAAGAACAATATTTCTAGCACCAACCCTTATGTGTAACTCTAAGCTGCTATCCTGTAAAGGCTTTTAAAGGGTTGACTATGGAGATTTTTAAGTAACGTAGTTTGGTGCCTGTAACTGGAACTGCCGACCCACACTGTACTTGTGGTCTTCCGTCAGTATACGGCTTCCTTGCAGTCATCAACATATATACCAGATTTTCCCAGCCGCCCTCTTACAAAGCTAGCCAACAACTTAGCTTGTACTGGAATCACTCTTTATTGAACAGTCACACAGAATTTATATACAGCATAGACCTCCCCCTCCTGATCATATTACCACACACAGGTTAGGGGTTGCCTGAATACATTATCATATGCAGATGAAATTGTATACAGAATTAACCTGAACCAATTATCTAGCCATCTGGACAAAACAATGTGGGCTCATTAACATTTAACAATGGGACAGGCAGACTTAACAGAATCCACATTCCACCTCAATAGATAGACAATAGGAGAAGACTGCCAATGACAGTCTGTCCATCTCCTACATTGAAGTACATGGAATACACTTCTACGTATTGCTATGATTATTTAGGAGTCAGACTTCATGGCAACAGGCTATAGGTCTCACAGTGTAGAGTAGATTAAATCCATATTCCTTGAGAGATATGGCTGACAAATATTACTGTCCTACTTGAAGTAATCCAAACCATTAAGTATCTGTCTTCCACTCCCAGTGACGGTGAGTACCGTCACAGTGCCATTCCACGAACTTGTGTAATTTTAAAGAATGGCATGTTAGGTATCAACTTACTTGATGTAACATCATCCTTTTATATTTTACTAAACAATTGGGTATTCTATTATGTTTTTGTGCATTAACATTTATAAAGGTGTATTTTTTTCCAAAACAAACAGTTTGCAAAACTGCTGAACACATACTGCATGGCATAAAAAAAAAAAAAAAAATTATTCTCTAGGACCTCTGCTAGTGCTTTAAAAACATATATAATGTTTGGGGGGGGGGGGTTCCAAGTAACTTTCTAGCAAAAATACTGATTTTAAAATGTAAACAAAAGGCGTCAGAAAAGGCTTTCAAGTGGTTAATAAACACAATGATTTCCTATGATCATCAGCTCCAACTAGTGGTCATAATGAGATTTTAGTTCCAAAATAGTTCAATACCAAATTATTGCCACTAGATGGACCCAATAATTATAGGAAATCACTGTATGAAATAAAATAAGACCAACATTTGTCATGGCTGGATGAATGCTTGACAAATTTGTTCAATCACTTCTAAAGCCCCGTACACACGATAGGATTATCGTCCGTTTTTTGTGGCATGCTAATCTGATGTGGAAAGTGAAGAGGTTATTTTCATATGAATTTTCCCGTATGACAGAATTCTACTTCAGAAGTGATGTCATGTGTTGGATTGCTTTGTATGTGTTCTTTCGTCTCTGAGCATGCCTAGTCTTGATTTTTTTCCGTCGAAATCTGTACTAATCAGGCGAAAATCGGACGTTGTATTACGGATGACAAAAATTTTATAGCCTTCACATCAGGAGTTTGTTAGCCAAAAAGTCGGAGTTGGCTGTCGAAAGCACCATACTAACAATCCGAAAATCGGCAGATCGGTCGTCGGACGAAATTTCCCTTCAGATTTTCTTATCGTGCGTACGGGCCTTAGGTCTCTACACCACAACATTTACTTAGCCAACGAATGGCCAACACGGACTTCATCCATGTCTTTGGTGAACTCTGACCTCCTTATGAACGGTTTCTTACATGATGAAGATCAGCCATGGAGTATATCTGAGCTGTACTGTATATGTACACAGTTGGTAAGGTTGAATAAAAACACCAGTTCATCCTGTGTGTATATGTCATACCATTTCCCATATCCCTGTATATTGTATTCACTAAGATGCCTATCTAAGAGTTTTGTGAAACTATCGACAATTCCTGCTGACACCAATGACTTTGGAAGGGAGTTCCACATCCTTACCCCTCTAACAGTAAAGAACCCTCTGTGCAGTTTAAGCGGTTATTGGCCGCCCGCTGCAATTATACTGCAGCAGGCAGGCGCTCTTGCGCGAACCCGACAGTAGGTATACGTCGGTCGCGTGCCTGCAGCTAGGGGGCAGCGGGGACTCCGATGCACAGGGCAGGCGGCTCTGAATGCCACCTCCGATCGCTCCCCGCTGAGAGAGAAGGATGGTCGGATGTTGTAAACCCATCCGACCGTTCTTCTCTCTGGAATGATCACAGAGCCCCTGTGATCCTTCTATATAGGATCACAGGTCTCTATGATCATTTCACAAGCCCTGCCCCCATACAGTTAGAATCACTCCCCTAGGCTCACATTTTACCCCATTGATCACCCACAGTATTAACCCCTTCCCTGCCAGTGTCATCATTACAGTAACACTGCATATTTATAGCACTGATTACTGTAGTAATGTCACTGGTCCCCCCAAAAGTGTCAAAAATGTCAGTTAGGGGTCCGATCTGTCCGCCGCAATGTCGCAGTCCAGCTAAAAATCGCAGATCACCGCCATTAATAGTAATAAAAAAACAATAAAAATTACATAAATCTTTCCCGTAGTTTGTAGACGCGATAACTTTTGCGCAAACCAATCAAAATACGCTTTTTTTTTTTTAACCAAAATATGTAGCAGAAAACAAATTGGCCTAAAATTTTTAAAAAATTTTTGATTTTTCATTTTTTTTGGGGGGTGGGGGGGATTTTATATAGCAGAAAGTGAAAAATATTGCTTTTTCAGAATTGTCGCTCTTTTTTCCTTTATAGCGCAAAAAAAAAAAAAATTGCAGAGGTGATCAAATACCACCAAAAGAAAGCTCGATTTGTGGGAAAAAAAAGGACATCAATTTTATTTTGGTACAGCGTCGCACGACCGCACAAAAAATGGCCTGGTCATTAAGGGGGCAAATCCTTCCGGTTCAGAAGTGGTTAAGGTTGAACCGCTTCTCCTCACCAGGGCCGGACTGAACATTGGGCACAGCGGGCATATGCCCGGTGGCCCGCTGAGACCTCCGCTCCGAGTTCGGGCGCATTATAATGGAACCCCTATCCTCATCATTCCCACTGATATCATCCCCATCCTCAACACTGCCACTGATGTTATCCCTATCCCAACCACCACTGATGTTATCGCTATCCCCACTGCCACTGATGTCACCCCAATCCCCACTACCACTGATGTCATTCCTATTCCCACTGCCACTGATGTCACCCCTATCCCCCACCACCACTGCCACTGATGTCATCCCAATCCTCACTACCACTGATGTAACCCCTATTTCCACCACCACTGCCACTGATGTCACCCCTATCCCCCACCACCACTGATGTCACCCCTATCCCCACCACCACTGCCACTGATGTCATCCCAATCCCCACTACCACTGCCACTGATGTCATCCCAATCCCCACTGCCACTGATGTCATCCCAATTCCCACTGCCACTGATGTCATTCCTATTCCCACTGCTACTGATGTCATCCCTATCCCCACCACCACTGCTACTGATGTCATCCCTATCCTACCACCACTACTCATGTCATCCCTATCCCCTATCTTTTATATTTTACCCAAAAATTGGGTAATATATTTTTAATGTACCCTAAAATTACCTGTTATCTCTTAGCCTGGGTTCACACCAAATGCGGACTGCATCTAAATAGCAACCCGTCCATGCAAACAGATTGCGGAGTGTATGTTAGGTTAACGACACCCCGCAATCGGTTTTCAAAACACGGTGCAATTTGCATAATCGGATCACATGGGTGTGCAAGTTAAATATAACTAAAAAACAGAGAAACCGGTAGTTGTTCATCATTGGTCATTTTGTTTAAAAAAAAAAAATGGGCTGCTCAGCCTAAAATGCCCGGGCCTATTTTTTGTCCCAGTCCGGGCCTGCTCCTCACAATTTCATTGAGCGCCTGTGGGTCCTCTTCAGCGATCTAAGACTGAATAGTTTTCTCCCTATGCTGGGATCACCATTCAGATATTTGTATATTGCCTTCATATCTCCTCTCATCGTCTCTTCTCAGGGAGAATACATTTACATCTTGTAGATGTTCCACATAACTGAGGTCCTCCAGCCCCTTATTAGCTTTGTTCTCCTTCTCCGGACTCCCTCCAGCACATCCTTTCTGAGGACCGGTGACCAGAACTGGACGGAATACTCCAGATGTGGCCGGACCAGTGTTTTTTTTTAAAGTGAGAGAATTATAGTTTTATCTCTCTGGAGTTAATCCCTTTTTACTGCATGCTAATATTCTGCTGGGCTTGCTTGCTGCAGCTTGGCATTGCTGAACCTGTGATCCACAAGGTCCCCCAGATCATTCTCTGTCCAGGATTTCCCTCCCTAGCAAGTAATATGAATTCCTGTTTTTAGTCCCCAAGTGCATTAATTTACATTAACCACTTAAGCTCTGGAAGGTTTTACCCCATTCATGACCAGAAAATAGTATTGCTATTTGGCACTGCCAGGGGAGGACTCGGCCAGGGGGGCAATTGCCCCCCGGGGCCGCTCTGCTGCCCCATAAAAAGGTTGCACGGCTTCTGCCACAGACATGCCTAAAGGATTCCTGGTGGAGAGAAGTAAAAAGTCCCCGCCACTGACCTACTGAGTGCGGGATGAAGACAAGGACAGAGCACAGGCCTCCTCCCCCAGCATAGATGGTGTAAACTGTGACAGCAGTTTGTGAACAGCTGCCAGTTCCATGCCCCACTGGAGACTCTCCTCCCCTTGCCAGCCCCAACTGAGCTGTCCCAGCTCCCCCCAACCGCCCCCTGCTGGCCAGGTTGGGAACCCGGATTCAGCCAGTGAGTAGAGACTACCTGGAGTAGGGCTTCAGCCTGGAATGGGGGGTCAGGAGGAGGACGGGAATAGGGAGAGAGGGAGGGGTGCCAAGTCCCTGCACCATGGTCCTCAGGTTTGTACCTGCTCCCTGGGCTGAAATTTGCCAGTCTGCCCTACTTTAAAGTGCTTGTAGAGCTTTTTATTTGTTTTGTATTAAAATACCAAACATATTATACTCACCTGCTCTGTGCAATGCTTTTGTACAGAGCAGCCAAGATACTCCTCTTCTGGGGTCCCCCGTCGGCACTCCAGGCTCCTCCTCTTCATCAGGTGCCCCCATGGAAAGCTGCAGGCTTGCTCCCGAGTTCCACTGCTGCATCCATTGAAACAGCGGGAATCAGCCCCATGTCACAGGATTTAATTGACAGCGTGAGAGCCAATGGCTCCTGCTGCTATCAATCTGTCCAATGAGGAGAGAGACAGTGGCTGGAGCCACTGGGCTTGTGCACATCGCTGGATCGGTTCGGGCTCAGGCAAGGAAAAAAAGGGGGGGGGGGGCTGGGGAGGCGCTGCAGCACAGAAGGTCTTCACCTTAATGCAAAGAAAAACATTAAGGCCCCTTTCACACAGGCGGACCATTCAGATCCGCCTGTCTGTTTTTTTGGCGGATCTGAACAGTCCCCCAATGCATCTCTATGGGGTATTGGATGTCAGCGGAGACATGTCCACTGACACGCGAACCGATCCGTCAAATCTGGATGGATGGAAACCCTATTTTCCATCTGTCCAGTGGATCGGATGGGATCGGATGAGAACGGACCGACGGTCCGTTCCCATCCAATTCCCCCATAGAGATGTATGGGGCTCTGGCAGCTGTGTCTCCGCGGAGAACAGCTGTCATTTTCCTGCTCAGCGGGGGATCGGCAGATCGATCCCCTGCTGAGAAAAGTGGAGTCCGTATGACGGACTATACGTGTGAAAGAGCCCTAAGGCTTTTCAAACACTTTAATTGGTAATTGCATGGTCATGCAACACTGTACACAAATGACATTATCATTTTTTTTCACACAAATCGAGCTTTCTTTTGGTGGTGTTTGATCGCCTTTGGGTTTTTTATTTTTTTTTGCGATATAAATGAAAAAACATTTATTTTTTTTTGAAAATTCTTTTTATTAAATTTTAACAAATTACATAGAAAACAAGACATACAGTCAAAAGTAGGAAAAAAAAAACAGGCAATAACAGAAAAAGAAACTCTTCCTCCCCCATTCCCCAGGACACCCAGTCCACCACAGACACCAAGCAGCCTCAGCATCAGGAATACATAGAATGTATGGAGCCCCCCACGACTCCAAACCAGCAGCAATTAATGTAACTAATTCTGATCAAACACTCTATCGGATATCCTGACAGTCTGAACATATTGAATCAATGGCCAAGTAGGGAGTCATCAATCTGAAGCAGTGTGCGGAGATTCGACCCATCCACCCCATACCTTATCAAATTTCATGGGCACTCCTCTGTTCAAGTCGGTTGCTTTATACAACGGAAGAACCCCGTTAACCAGCGCCTTCCACGAATCTACCTTGGGTGCAGCTGTTTTTTTTCCAGGACAGTATTATCAATTTTCTGGCATAAAATAACAGGAGGGTTAGGAGAGTACGTATCGCCCTAGTGGGAGCTACCCCGTCAACCAAGCTCAACGGACAAACCCTTATGGACGGTCTAAGTTCAATGCTAGTGACCGACTGTATGCAATCCATGACCGGACCCATATTTTCTACTTTTTGTCATAAAACATATCCAACAAAATCTATATTTTAAATAAATTTAGGCCAAAATGTATTCTGATTCATTTCTTTCGTAAAATAAACCCCAACAAGTGTATAATATTTAGTTTGTAGGAAAGATTTTGATTTTTAATTTTTTTGTTTGGGAATGTTATATAGCAGAATGTGAAAAATATATATATTTTTTTCAGAATTGTCGCTATTTTTTTGTTTATAGCGCAAAAAAATAAAAATCGCACAGGTGATCAAATACCACCAAAAGAAAGCTCTATTTGTGGGGAAAAGGGACCTCAATTTTATTTGGGTACAGCGTCGCACGACCGCGCAATTGTCCGTTAAAGTAACCAAGTGGCGAATCACAAAATTGGGCCTGGTCAGGAAGGGGGCAAATCCTCTCTGGTCTGAAAGTGGTTAAAAAAAATATTAAATAATTTTGTATTCAATATCTAAATATTTAAAAAAAAATTAAAAATACATTTCTAAGAGTAGTTCACCATAGTAACATTGTACACTAATCTGGGGGGGGGGGGGGCTCTTTTATTCTTCTTATTCTTTAAATGCTGGT
Source organism: Pelophylax lessonae (assembly GCF_965119305.1). Lineage (NCBI taxonomy): Eukaryota > Metazoa > Chordata > Amphibia > Anura > Ranidae > Pelophylax > Pelophylax lessonae. The sequence continues at coordinate 10,001,951 of NC_138768.1, read as the reverse complement.
ACAATAAAGATCATTGTACAATCAATGCTCTCAACTGTCATGAATGGGTTAGGTTCATGACAGCTCTGAATACTAGTGATCTGTGATTGGCTACAGCTAATAACATGGTAGAGGGTGCTGTGACTGGCCCAGGTACCATGTGATAGCTGAGGGCCAATCACAGCTTACTAGCAAAGCTGTTATGAATCATAGCAGAATCAGGATCTGCATTCCTAGGTTGTGCTGGGGGCTCACAGTGCCACCTTGTGTCTGTACAGGCATAATGATATATGGGTACATCACTTTGCCTGTACATGCTGCTCGCCCGCAGTAAATGTACTGTGTCGGCAAGTGCTTAAACCTCATTTGCCATGTAATTGCCCAGCCCCTTTATTTTATTGAGATCTTCCTGTAAAATTTTTACATCCTGCTGTAAAGTTATTGCAATTCCTAGCTTTGTATCATCAGCAAACACTGAGATTCATTTTTTTTCTACCAACCTCTATATCATTTATGAATAAATTAAACAGAATTGGTCCCAGGACAGAGCCTTGGGACACCCAACTCACAAGTCCGTACAAGTCTGAGTGAGTACTCGCTATTTATCATCAACCTTTGTTAGTGCCCTTGTAACCAGTTTTTTTATCCAGGTACATACCCTAAGACAGGGGTAGGGAACCTATGGCTCACGAGCCACACATGGCTCTTTTGATGGATGCATCTGGTTCGCAGACAAATCTTTAATAAATGGGGGCATGTCCGGACGTGAGCCGCGCTGGACGTGTAGTCCCGGAGCTCCGCCGCATCTACCACTCAATCCAGTGCCATGTGCGTAGCTGTGCCCAGTGCTAAGGAGATTTCTGCACCCATCAACGGTACACTTTGTGGGCTACCCATCGCTACCCTCAGTTCGTCTCTGGGTGACCGGATTGCCGCTCTCCGGACCCCACGGCCTACTCGCAATACCGCCGCCAGCTCATGTGCTGCGCATCTGAGGGCCTTGGCAATCACCGCCCGGTAAGGACACCTGCCATCCGCTCCCTGTGCCCCGACAGACACGATCTCCTTCCCCTCTGACACCCGGGGATCTGCGGGAGCTTTGGCAATCACCTGCCTTGGCAGTCACCGCCCGGTAAGGAGACCTGCCATCCGCTCCCTGTGCCCCGACAGACACAATCTCCTTCCCCTCTGACACCCGGGGACCCGTGGGAGCTGCCTCTCACATCCACTTCTGAGGCCTTCAGCGGCCGGCCGCCATTTTCTCAGGGCCTATACTCACCTCCATCACTCGCAGGCCTGCAGGCGCTTCACCACTCCGGCCTCATTGCATACCTGCCTGCTCTGCTCTCTTCCCGACCGAACTCCAGGCACTTTCACACGGCTCCATCTACTCACTGTATAGCTGCGGCCCATGAATATGAATATTAAATAAAGTTTCCCGACCCCTGAAATATAGTGTATGGTTCTCACGGAATTACATTTGAAAATATGTGGTGTTCATGGCTCTCTCAGCCAAAAAGGTTCCCGACCCCTGCCCTAAGGTCTAAACCAACAGACTTCAAATTGTGAATTGAATGAGGAACAACAGTATTGAATGCTTTTGCAAAATGCAGATACACCACATCCACAGGCCTTCTTTTATCTAGACGGCAGCTCACTTTGTGGTAGAATGTTAACATATTGGTCTGGCAAGGTTGATCATTCATGAATCCATGCTGATTATTACTAAAGATTATGTTTTCAGCAGAAAATTAGTGGATATAGCCCCTTATCATCCCCTCCAATAGTTTACAAACTATCGATGTTAGACTCACTGGTCTGTAGTTTCCAGGGATATATCTCACCCTTTTTTTAAATATTCGTACCATGTTGGCATTTTGCCAATCAGCTGGTACTATTCCAGTCATTATGCTGTCAGGGTATGCCTCTTCCCCACATGAGAGCTATCATTTTCCCACACTGATACACTTCGAGGGTTGTGTGGGATCCCTGATTTACAGGAAGACAGGAATTCGGAGGGGAGCAATTCCCTCACTCAGGACAGGAAAGTGGCTTCTCCCCCGTGTGCAATCTCTGGTGCTTGTAAAGATGGGGCTTTTGTGAAAAACATTTTCCGCACTCAGGACAGGAAAGTGGCTTCTCCCCCGTGTGAGAACGCAGATGTCTGTAAAGACTGGACTTCTGTGAAAAGCATTGCCTGCACTCAGGGCACGAGTATGGCTTCTCCCCCATGTGAGATTTCTGATGTGTGTAAAGATTAGACTTCTGTGAAAAACATTTCCCACACTCAGGACAGAAATACGGCTTCTCCCCCGTGTGAGATCTCTGATGTGTGTAAAGATTGGACTTCTGTGAAAAACATTTCCCGCACTCAGGGCAGGAATATGGCTCCTCCCCCGTGTGAGATCTCTGATGTCTGTAAAGACTGGACGTCTGAGAAAAATATTTCCCACACTCAGGACAGGAATACGGCTTTTTTCCTGTGTGAGATCTTTTATGCACATTAAGACCGGACCTGAAATGGAAACATTTCCCGCATTCAGTACAGGAAAATCTCTTATCTGTTGGAAGGACGGCACCGTCCCTCACAGTCTGAGGTTCCTCAGGATAAGAGGAATACGATGGTCCATCTACACTGTGTGGTGCCGGATGGACATTTGAGGTAGCCGGGTTTTCTCCTGGACTATACTGTGTGATGTCCTCATCTTCTACTTTACAGTCTGGAGACAAAGTGAGACAATCCTCTGAGGTTTTCCTCATCTCCCGTCCATCTATTAAAATAGAAATACAAAGATTATTACTAGACATCAGCAGATTGGTTCCCCTAAACCAGGACTCCGCCCACATCAGGCAGCTTTGTCTCTGAGGATCTTACAATCCCCCCCCCCCCCCCCCAAGGTAAGTAGAAAATGGGTCCTCTGATCTACCAGTTAATTTCTTTATTCATGGACCTTAGTCAGAGAGTGAGGAAACAACGAGAACTGTCTTGTATAGGAGGGACAGGGATGAGGGAATTATAGGACGAGTGTCCCCTCCCCCTCTATGACTCATTGCCATCTTCCCAACACAAGAAGTCCTGAACTTCCTTATTTAGTCCATGATTTAGTCATAAATAACAGCGGGGCTGAGTCCCACCAGAGGTCAGAGAGTGAGGATGGGGGGGAGAACAACCAAGCTGAAGACTGGACTGATCCTGAAGACCTCCATCATTGGGTTACTGACTCCTCCCTCATTATCACTTTCTGTTTAAGGTTCCAAAGTTTAAAGGATGTTATCACATTATAATTAACATGTAAAAGTATGTGCTCCAATCAAATCATCAGATATAAAATGCCCAGCTGGTAGAAATTGGGTGTAACAAAAGAGAATATATATTATGTGTATATATAGAAGTGGGAAGTCAGGACTATGTAATGTACAATATATTGTATAAGATACAACAGATAGGACTATATAGTATCAGAATGATGTAATGTACAACATAGAGTATATAGTGCAGGGGTCAGGAGTATGTAATGTACAATATAGAGTATATAGTGCAGGGGTCAGGAGTATGTAATGTACAACATAGAGTATATAGTGCAGGGGTCAGCAGTATGTAATGTACAACATAGAGTATATAGTGCAGGGGTCAGCAGTATGTAATGTACAACATAGAGTATATAGTGCAGGGGTCAGGGGTGTGTAATGTACAACATAGATTATATAGTGTAGGGGTCAGGAGTATGTAATGTACAACATAGAGTATATAGTGCAGGGGTCAGGAAAATGTGATGTACAACATTGAGTATAGTGTATAGTGCAGGGGTCAGGACTATGTAATATAGGTAATGTAGTGTGTAGCACCCTCCTAGATAGGCTGCTAGATAAGATAGGCAAATGTAGTTCTTTTTGGTTCCCCTGTATCAGTGAAGCAGTATGTGATTTCTTTGGAGTGTATTGGCTTCCCTGGCTGCAGATTGTACTGCTTCCCCCTGCCTTCTGGAGAATTCCAGAATATAGTGGGCTGAGAAAGGCAAATCAACAGCCTGAATATTTATGTGATCTCAGTCAATCCCTGGAGGAGGGTGCCTAGTAGATGGCTAGGGAGTTAATATATAGTCTTGGGCCTGAGGCCTGCCCTGTTCATGTCCAGGAGGAGAAGTTCCCAGCCTGAAGGGCTTCTGCCCTTCTGGATAGTCCAGCTGTAGTTCTACATACTGTATGCTCATCGAGGTCCCAGCTATGCTGGAGCTGGGAGGGGGCCTATTCTACTGACCCTTACTAGAACCGATTGAGAAGTTGGCCTGTAGAATTCACAGGAGAAATGTTTGGCTGATATTGGAAGGAGGCATGCAAGTATCCAGGGGCATTTGCGAGTACAGTCCTGTATGTAGGATCCTAGTGACTGTGTGCTGCTACTATCCCTTGTGCTGCAGTGCCAGAGCTTGCCTAAAGTGGGACATTTTCTCTGGTGTCTCCATGTCACTCACCCCCTTAGTTGCTGTTGGTGGGACCGTACTTAGAAATTTGAGAAAGTAAGAGTCTCCACGTGTTACTGCACTGCACTACTGGAGTATCCCACAGCCTCCTGCACCCTATCTCAGTTCGCCCAATAATAAAGCATCTAAAAAGGGATATCCCCAGACTGTTCATTGAGACAGAAGAGTGACTAATGTAACCAAAATTTAAATTGAAGCACCACACCATTGCTAAGAGGTCCAGATACAACTTTATTCATTAAATGTCAGGGGTACAATCCAAAAAAGTAGCCAATGCAAATTAAGGGTCCAGGTGCTCCCTTCATCAGACCATCAATGGCAATAATGTGAACAAACCAGAAGTGACCTGGACCTACAATTGTATTTTTTCCATTGTAGATTACATAGTTAGTCAGGTTGAAAAAAGACACAAGTCCATCCGGTTCAACCAAAAAAAAAGTATTGAAAACCCAACCATACAATCCCATATATTCAATCCTATACCCGCTGTTCATCCAGAGGAAGGCGAAAATAAACCCCAGCAAAGCATGATCCAATTTGCTACAGCAGGGGAAAGAAATTCCTTCCTGATCCCCCGAGAGGCAATTGGATATTCCCTGGATCAACTTTACCTAAAAAAAAATGTTAGTACCCATTTATATTATGTACACCCAGGAAAGAATCCAGGCCTTTTTAAAGCAATTTAGTGAGCTGGCCAGAACCACCTCTGGAGGGAGTCTATTCCACATTTTCACAGCTCTTACGGTGAAGAAACCTTTCCGTATTTGGAGATAAAATCTGTTTTCCTCTAGATGTAAAGAGTGTCCCCTTGTCCTTTGTGTTGACCTTAAAGTGAACAACTCAACACCAATTTCACTATATGATCCCCTTATGTATTTATACATGGAGATCATATCCCCCCTTATGTATTTATACATGGAGATCATATCCCCCCCTTAATCTCCTCTTCTCAAGAGAGAATAAATTCAGTTCCTCTAATCTTTTCTCATAGCTGAGGTCCTCCATGCCTCTTATCAGTTTGGTTGCTCTTCTCTGCACTTTCTCCAGTTCCCCGATATCTTTTTAAAAACTGGTGCCCAAAACTGAACTGCATATTCCAGATGAGGTCTTACTAATGATTTGTACAGGGGCAAAATTATATCTCTCTCTCTGGAGTCCATCCCTCTGTTAATACAAGAAAGGACTTTGCTTGCTTTGGAAACAGCAGCTTGGCATTGCATGCTATTATTAAGCTTAGGATCTACCAGAACACCCAGATCCTTCTCCGCTATGGATTCCCCCAGATCCTTCTCTGCTATGGATTCCCCCAGTTCTACTCCCCCTAGTATGTATGCTGCATGAATATTCTTAGCCCCCAAGTGCAGAACTTTACATTTATCAAGGGAGGGGGTGTCGAATCCTTCTAGCCCCACATAGCTCCTTTCAGGTACTTCACCCGCCTCCATCTCTGTCACTCTCCTCATTTGAGGAACACTGCATTCGTCTTTTCTCCCCCGTTTCTCTAAGGATAGCTGTGATCTTCCGCCCACCTGGACCAGTATCAACCTTTCTTGATGACTTCTCTGCCTGGCTACCCTACTTTCTCTCTTCCGAAATCCCCACAATCATTCTCGGCGACTTCAACATCCCTATTAATACTAACACTCCTGCCACTTCCAAACTTCTTAGTCTAACCTCCTCCTTTGACCTGAAGCAATGGATACATGCTTCTACTCACTCTGAAGGCAATATCCTTGACCTTGTTTTCTCCCACCTATGCACTCCGCACAACCTTTCAAACTATCTTTTCCCTCTCTCTGATCACTACCTTATTAGTTTCACTCTCTCCCTCTCCTCCACCTCCTCTCCCTCCAGCTACCATACAGTTACCCGCAAAAACCTACACCATCTCAACCCTTCTCTTCTCTACTCTGCTACTGACCACCTCTATGACAAAATTGCACCCCTGTCCTGCACCAACCTAGCCACTTCTGTCTACAACGCTTCACTCTTAGCCTCCATGGACACACTGACCCCCCTCACCACACACCGAATCAGGCCCCGACCCCTTCAACCTTGGCAAACCGATAACACTAGAAGTCTGAAAAAGCATAGCCGTGCTCTTGAGCGCCTATGGCGTAAGACTCGGTCTCAGAAAGATTTCAACCAATATAAATCCGCCCTCCAAAAATACAATTCGGGTCTCCACACTGCCAAACAGACCTATTTTATCACTCTCATTAACAGCCTGTCATCACGCCCCCGGCAACTCTTCGCTACCTTTGACTCTCTACTCCGTCCTCCACTACCCCCTCCCACCGACTCACTCATTGCCCAGGAGATTGCCTACCACTTCAAACAGAAGATTGATACAATTCATAAGGAGATCGTTGCTGTTCAGATACCTTCCATGCCTTATGCTTCACGCCCACAGGTGCGATCATTACTTCCCTCATTCAACCCCGCCACTACAGACGAGGTTGCTACACTACTTGCTAACGTCCACTTAACCACCTGCCCTCTGGATCCTGTTCCCTCGCAAATGCTACGTTCACCTTCTGGCCCTATTCTACGCTCTCTAACCCACATCTTCAATCTCTCCCTCTCTTCTGGCATCTTCCCCAACTCTCTAAAACATGCACTAGTCAGCCCCATACTTAAAAAGCCCTCACTGGACCCAACCGATCTGAACAACCTACGCCCTATTTCCTTGCTCCCCTTTTCATCCAAACTTCTCGAACGTCTAGTCTACAACCGACTGTGCTACCACCTTGCAGAGAATAGCCTCCTTGATCCCCTTCAGTCTGGATTTCGGCCTCAACACTCCACTGAAACTGCACTCCTAAAGCTGACAAACGATCTGCTAATGGCCAAAACCAATGGAAACTATTCTGTACTCCTACTTCTGGACCTTTCTGCTGCCTTTGATACGGTTGACCATCCCCTCCTCCTCAAAAAAACTCCATGCCTTTGGTCTCCGTGACTGTACTCTTCACTGGTTATCTTCCTACTTATCTAACCGCATCTTTAGCGTTATGTACAATTCTACTTCCTCCTCTCCTCTTCCCTTCTCTGTTGGGGTCCCCCAAGGCTCTGTTCTTGGACCCCTCCTATTTTCAATCTACACCTCCTCTCTAAGTCAGTTGATAGCCTCCCACGGCTTCCAATACCATCTCTACGCTGACGATACCCAAATCTATCTATCCACCCCTCAGCTCTCTCCCTCAGTCTCCTCACGTATCACTAATTTACTATCAGATATATCAGTCTGGATGTCTCACCACTTCCTCAAACTCAATCCATCCAAAACCGAGCTTATAATCTTTCCTCCACCACGTGCCCCTTCCCCTGATTTCTCTGTCAATATCAATGGCATTATCCCCACATGCCAAGGTCTTAGGTGTTGTCCTGGACTCTGAACTCTCCTTCAAACCCCACATCCAATCGCTGTCCAAATCTTGCCGCCTCAGCCTCCGCAACATCTCCAAAATACGCCCCTTTCTAACCAAAGACAAAACAAAACTCCTAGTTCACTCCCTGGTCATCTCATGCCTCGACTACTGCAATTCCCTTCTCATTGGCTTACCTCTACACAGGCTATCCCCCCTTCAATCCATCATGAATGCTGCCGCCAGACTCATCCACCTTACCAATCGCTCAGTGTCCACTGCTCCTCTCTGTCAAGCCCTCCACTGGCTTCCGCTCACCCAACAAATTAAATTCAAAATACTAACAACATTTTACAAAGCAATCCACAGCCTAGCCCCCAGCTACATCACTAGCCTCATCTCAAAATACCAACCTAATCGCTCTCTTCGTTCCTCTCAAAACCTCCTGCTCTCTAGCTCCCTCATCACCTCCTCCCATGCTCGCCTCCAGGACTTTTCCAGAGCCTCTCCAATCCTATGGAACTCCTTACCCTTGTCTGTCCGATTATCTCCCACTCTAATAGCTTTTAGGCGATCTCTGAAAACCCTCCTTTTCAGAGAAGCCTATCCTACCAACCCCTAACAAATGTACCTCCTTTTTCTCCATCAACCCATCCCCCATGGTTATTGCCTTTTGTTTCACTTGACCCTCCCTTCTAGATTGTAAGCTCTAACGAGCAGGGCCCTCTAGTTCCTCCTGTTTTGAACTGTATTGTAACTGTCTTCCTTCACATTGTAAAGCGCTGAGCAAACTGTTGGCGCTATATAAATCCTGTATAATAATAATAAACCTCATTTGCCACATAGTTGCCCAATGAAACAGTGCATTGAGGTCAGATTGTAAATTGGAGACATCCTGTAAGGAAGTTATTCCACTGCAAAGTTTGGTGTCATCTGTAAAGACTGAAATTGTACTTTTAATCCCAGACCCGATATAATTTATAGAGATATTAAAAAGTAAGGGTCCCAACCAGAGGCGTAACTAGAACCTTCAGGGCCCTGATGCAAGAAACCATGAAGGGCCCCCCAGACCCCTGGCCGGGGCCCTTACCTTCAAGCCCAGGGCTCTTCCCACTAATCCTGGGGCTCTTTACACTCGTTGCATGGCCTTTTATTACGGTCCCGCAGCAGGATTCTTTCACAGGTTCTGCAGTGGGCTCCCTTCCTGCAATCTTGTGGGCCCTCTTCCTGCAATCTTGGGGCCTCCCCACAGTGGTGCAATGCCAGCGTCCGGTCGCAAGTGTGACCTTTGCGATCCTGGAAGTTCACCCACTGGTTTGCTACCGGGCCCCCTGGAGCATGGGGCCCGGTAGCGATTGCAACCCCTGCAACCCCTGTAGTTACGCCCCTGGTCCCAACACTGAACCTTGGGGTACACCACTGATAACCTTAGACCATTCAGAGTAATGCCTCGTACAAACGTAATGATTATCGGCCGACCGATCGTCCGACTTTTGTCCAGAGTGTTGTTGTGTTGGTTGGAATGTGCCTAGACTGCACACAAATTTTCTCGGCCAACAAAAATTTACTTCAGAAGTGATGTCATGTGATGGTTTACTTTCCGTGTGTTTTTTCTTCTCTGAGCATGCCCAGTCTTGCTCATCAGATTTTTGTCTGCCGAAATCTGTACTGACTGACGGAAAATCGGCCGTTGTGTTGACGGCCAACAAAAATTTTATAGCCTGCACACCAAATTTTTTTCGGCCGAAAAGTCGGAGTCGGTTGTCGGAAGTATCCTACTAACAAGCCGAAAATCGGCCGATCGGACGTTGGCCGAAAATTCACGGCCAATTATCGACGCGTGTGTACGGGGCTTTAGAATCATTAACCACTACTCTCTGAATTCTATCTTTTAGCGAATTTTCTATCCAATTACAAACCGATCTTTCCAAGCCTGTAGACTTTACCTTACACATTAGCCGTGTGTGGGAACTGTGTCAAACGCTTTTGCATTTGTCCAAGTATATGTCACTATATATACTCTGTCCAAGTATGCCACGTCCACAGGCACCCCTCTGTCCTAAGTTTTACTTACCTCCTCATAAAAAGAAATCAGGTTTGTTTGACAACTTCTGTCTTTCATGAATCCATGCTGTCTGTTGCTTAAAATATTATTTTCCAGCAAGAACTCATCTATGTGGTCTGTTATTAAACTCTCCAATATCTTCCCGTCTATAGAAGTTACACTAACAGGTCTATAGTTACTTGGCAAAGACTTTGATCCCTTTTTAAATATAGGCACCACATTGGCCCTACGCCAATCAAGTGGTACTATTCCAGTCCTTAACGAGTCCCTAAAAATTAGAAACAAAGGCTTAGAAATTACAGCGCTGAATTATTTTAGGATGTGTTTACAAGCAGAGGTCTTATCAGCACCTCACATTGTTCACATTGCTGCAAGTCAAGCCCTGATGGAAGCGGCGCTAGGACACCTGACACCTACTGGCTTTCAAAAACTGGATAGTGCCCCTGACTTTTAATGGAATAAAGTAACAGGACCTGTTAGCAGTGGTGTGGCGCTTCAGTTTCAATTCTTGTTACATTACACTACAAGCCAAGGAGACTGTGGAGATCCTCTTGAAGCGAGTGGCTTGCTATGGGGGCAATTCACCGGGAGGAGTAGCCAGCAGTGCAGGCGGGTTGATCCAAGATGAGAACCATTGCACAGGGTAGGTATAACATGTTTGTTGCTATTTTTTTTTTAATTTGTACTTTTAGTATAAATTTTAAATGTTTACTTGAGACAAGTTGCAGAAGTCCCACATGGCTGCCTTCCATCTCCTGAGACTGCACTCAGTGACTTGGGTCTGAGACTATACAGACATATCCCTCCACCCGGCACAGCCAGCATATAACAGAACAAGTAACCCCGGGAGAATTGTTCTCAGAGATATTACTAGACCCGGGCATGGGGCAGAAGACCCAAGACACATACCCTAGGTGCCTAGGTCTAGTAACGTCTATAGTGAATATTGACATGTTGCATCCAGCTGAACCCCAGAATCTCCGTAAATTCAGTCTAGATACATACATTGTGTCTGCAGCACAGAGAAGGAAGATTATCCGAGAGAAATACAGGAAAACAGGTCGGGGAACACAGCTCAGTAAAGAGACCAGGGTATTACAGGCTGATATCACCCAGTACTTGCCCTACTCTAGACCAATCAGTGAGCAGTATGGGTGGAGGAATGTATTTAACCACTTGCCAACCGCTCACTCGAGCTCTACTGCGGCAAAGTGGTTTGACTCCTCCCCTTGTGGGCGGCGCACGCGCGCTGCCGGAGTCTCGCTCCCGATCTCCTAAGTGACAAACAGTGACAGATTGCAGGGTTCAGCATAGCTGAACATGCGATCTGTCCCTATGTCACTCAGTCACCTCCCCCCACACACGTTAGTAAGCACCAGGCAATAAAATGAACCCCTTCCCTGCCAGTGTCATTTTTACAGTAACAGTGTATATTTATAGCACTGATTACTGTAGTAATGTCACTGGTACCCCCAAAAGTGTCAAAAATGTCAGTCAAGGGTCTGATCTGTCCGCCGCAATGTCGCAGTCCCGCAAAAAAAAAATAAAAAATCGCAGATCGCCGCCATTACTTGTTAAAAAAAAAAACACCAAAAATGACAGAAATCTTTCCCTTAGTTAGTAAACGCAATAATGTTTGCGCAAACCAATCAAAATACGCTTATTGTGATTTTTTTTACCAATTTGTTTTCTGTGTTAGCAGAAAACAAATTGGCCAAAAATTAAAAAAAAATTTGATTTTTACATTTTTTGGGGGGGAATTTCATACAAAAAAATTTGAAAAATATTGTTATTTTTTCAAAATTTACGCTCTTTTTTTGTTTATAGCGCAAAAAGTAAAAATCGCACAGGTGATCAAATACCACCAAAAGAAAGCTCTGTTTGTGGAAAAAAAGGACGTAAATTTTGTTTGGGTGCGGCGTTGCACAACCGTGCAATTGTCAGTTAAATTCGCATAGTGCCGAATCGCAAAAAGTGGCCTGGACGTAAGACAGCAAAATCCTCCGGTGGTAAAGTGGTTAATGTTAATGACCCACCTGTGCTGATCTCTGTAGGAGTGTCCTCCTCTATAAATGTACCCATTATTCCATCCTCCTCCATAGACTGCTGATCATCCCTCACATATGTCTCTTCGTCTTCTTCTTCAACCTCAAATTTTATAACTATCAGATCTTCACCCTAAGTCAAGAGAATGAGAGAAAATATCAACTGAAACATATAAGCTCAAATAAGAAATCCATACATTGTCTCCATGAGTCTGTGTTTTTTAAGCTCCATCACACAAACCTTGTAACAGTGAGGGATGGTGTGGTCTTCCTGTGTGGAATCCCGGGAATACAGAGGACGGGGACATCTCTCTGGTGGGTCCCTGGTATTAGGTGGCTCCATCATATCCTTGTGTCCTTCTGAAAACTCCTCCATCACTCCGTACTCCTCATCCTCCTCTTTATACTCTTCTTTAACATCAATATTATCATCCCTGAGGTTTCCACTCTGAACATATAATAAAACATTCATTGTAACAAACATGCTGTGTATAAATCAGAACTACCAATAATTGTCAATCATCTACCTGATGATGGTGAGGGATGGTGTGACCTTCCTGTGTGGAATCCCGGGAATACAGAGGAAGGACACATCTTTCTGGTGGGTCCCCATTACAGGCGGATTCAGGGTTACAAACATCCGACTTACAAACGACTCCTACTTACAAACAGGGAGAGATAACAGGAAATGAAAGGCAATCCACCCCTAGGAAGGGAAATTCACTCCTGTAAGAGTTCTCATGGGAAAAAGGGGTCTCCGCTGAAGCTTTATCACCAATCCTTGCTTCCTCAACACCCCCAAAAGTTTCAAAATCCATTTGTCATAGGGACAGAAAGTGAGATGAAATCTTCTGGACAGGAGTACAGACAGGAAAACATAAGATACAGTCCCTATTGTTATCCAAAAAATATTAAAGAAAAACATTTTGGGCTGGACCTACACTTAAAAAAATTTACCTGTTTTGACTTACAAACAAATTCAACTTAAGAACAAACCTACAGTCCCTATCTTGTTTGTAACCCGGGGGATCTAGGTGGACCCTCCATACTGCTCTCTCCTTTACAATAAAGTCTCCTCTTACCCGGTGATGTGAGGGGCGGCTGATTCTCCATCATGACGTCCTTGTAGAGATCCTTGTGTCCTTCTAAATACTCCCACTCCTCCATGGAGAAATAGACAGTGACATCCTGACACCTTATAGGAACCTGACACACACAATGATACAGTCACCATCCAGACACATCCCTTGTCTGTTACTGGATAATGTCCGAGAATTCCCAGCACCGCTCACCTCTCCTCGATGATCTCTCTGGTGACTTCTAGAATCTTCTTTTTATTTCTCTATTCTATCAGGGAGGGAGGTGGAGGCAATGTGATGGTCATTTACTCACCAAACTTCTCAGGAGGAAAACTCTAGATCTGAACACAAATAACAAATTCAAAATGATATTCCCAGAATCCTCCTCACCTAACTTTTTAGTTCTCCATTTTATTAAAGCCCCCCACTTCAGGCTAAGGTATAATATACCCACACAGGACGTCACTATGCAGGTAAAAGGAATTCTGAAGTCATTACACACAATGAAGGATCAACAGTCCTCTTCTCCTTGTGAGGATGCAAAGAGTCCACCAACATCCTAAAACCATCGAATAAAAAGAAATGAGCCCGATGGAGGGACATTGGTAGGAGGAGCTGTGAGGTCAGTGTGAAGTCGTAGGATTCTCTGTCTCTGGATGGAGGGACATTGGGAGGAGCTGTGAGGTCAGTGTGATATCATAGGATTCTCTGGATGGAGGGACATTGGGAGGAGCTTTGAGGTCAGTGTGATGTTGTAGGGTTCTCTGTCTCTGGATGGAGGGACATTGGGAGGAGGGGCTGTGAGGTCAGTGTGATGTCGTAGGATTCTCTGTCTCTGGATGGAGGGACATTGGGAGAAGGAGCTGTGAGGTCAGTGTGATGTCATAGGATTCTCTGTCTCTGGATGGAGGGAGGGACATTGGGAGAAGCTGTGAGGTCAGTGTGATGTCATAGGATTCTCTGTCTCTGGATGGAGGGACATTGGGAGGAGGAGCTGTGAGCTCAGTGTGATGTCATAGGATTCTCTGTCTCTGGATGGAGGGACATTGGGAGGATCTTTGAGGTCAGTGTGATGTCATAGGATTCTCTGTCTCTGGACGGAGGGACATTGGGAGAAGGAGCTGTGAGTTCACTGTGAGGTCATACGATTCTCCATCCCCACCACTAATAAAAGTCATATAATCCATTAGTATAGACTGACGAGGTGAGAAGGTGATTGGTGAGAAAGGTGACATCTCTAAAATGAAGCAAATGTTCCGACCCCGTAAATGGGGAAATATTCTGACCCCGAAGGGGTTAATCTAGGTTTCCACACTATATATGTGTGTATCATCATCTGCTGGAGATAAAAGACGTCACAGTGACTATGGAGGAATAGAACGGACATGACGGGGGAGGGTTACTGGGTGTAAATATTGTTATTAGGGTTGCCAGGTCTGCTTCCAAAAAATAGTGGACAAGCAGGGGTGTTATTTTAACACGTATTAAAATAATTACTTAAAATTCAAAACATCAAATATATTATAATAATATGTAAAATATTAAATTACATTTTACCTTTTGTGTGTGTAGCGGAGTAGCAGTATGATCCACGATATCTCCACTGGTAGTCAGGCACAGCATACAATAATCCTGGTAGCGTATAATATTCCCAGCCCTCCAATAACCAGACGACACATGGCTTGGAGGTCAAAACTAGACTGCTTTGTTTATTGAAAAACACAGGGATCTACACTCAGCCAAAATCCCTCCCTCTTCGAGACATTCCACACACAAAGCTGAACATCCCATAATACCTTACTCTGCCAGACAGAAACAATAGGACAATAGAAGGCAGGTATTTAACAATAACAAACCCCCACCCATCTCCTGAGGGACACTGCTCAGACATATGATAGTCCCAAGTGAAAGAGTTCTCACTCTCTCCACATAAACCACACTCCAAACACTTGGTTCTTAAAGGTATACACATGCAATAAACATAATGCATATACGAATGACAATATACAGTGGCTGTGTTTGCCACAATGCTCCCCCAGAACCAAGCCGGCATACACAGTCTGATCCATAACGGATCGGCTTGGGGATGTCCGGGGAGTACTCACAGATCATTTTTCCAGTTCAGTTTGTCGCGATAACCCGTCAGCATGGCCATTCTGTTTTCCGGGGAGGTAGTGACTAGTAAAGTCATAAGGTTGTAACGCCAAACTCCAGTGCAACAACCGGGCTCAATACTGTTCTTAATCCAAACATTGAAGCTTCTGGACCTCAGAAGGCCATAAGGTCTCCGGGATATTGGCCGGGGAATATGGACTGGCAGGATCAATGAGGGCAACTGGCCTAGATCGTTCCCCAGTAAGATGTCGGTGGGGAGCTCCCGTATCAACCCCACATCAATCAGACCTGACCCGGCACCCCAATTCAAGTGGATCCTCGCAGTGGGTAGTCGGTGTACTGCTCCCCCTGCCATCCGTACCACTGCTGAGCCTCCGGTTCGGGCGGCATCTGGAACCAGGTGTCGCTTGACCAAGGATGAGAGTGGCTCCCGTGTCTCGGAGACCTTGAGCGGGCATTCCATTTAACTGGACCGATTGTAGATGATGCTGTCGGTTCTCTGTAGCGGCTTGCACCGGGTTAGCTTCATGAAGGGTACCCCATTGCTCCTCTGTGTGTTTGAACCTGGGTACGACTGGGGAAACCTCTGTGGGATAGTAGGGGACCGTTGTCCATGCTGAAGGGGGTGACCCTGGTCGGATCCACGCAGCTTGGTTCCTGCTCTGGGTATAGTCTCGTCGATAGTGCCCAAACTGCTTGCACCTGTGGCACTGTACCCACTGCGGGACGAGTATCTGGGTGTCTGGTGTTTGGAGGAGTTTCGCCCAGTCTGTGGAAGTAGTGGTCCTGTGGTGCGAGCCTGATGCCGGGTAACAACCGAATAAGCTTCGTGGATGGTAGATTGGTGAACAAAAGCTGAAGTCAGCTCCCCCAGGTCGTTGCCCAAAATAACGTCTGCGGGTAAATCCTGCATCATGCCCACCTCCACATTCCCTGACCCAGCTCCCCAATTCAGGTGTACTTTCGCAGTGGGAACTTTGAAAATGGCTCCCCCAGCTACTCGCACAGCTACAGAATCCCCAGTGAGTTGTCTGGATGCAATAAGGTGATTCCGGACCAACGTGATGGTAGCCCCAGAGTCACGTAACCCTTCTAGTTGTCTCCCCTCCAGATGAACAGCTTGTCGGTGGTTTTGTCGATTGTCCGATGCCGCTTGGATGGGGTTAACCTCGTGTAGGGTGCCCAGGGGTTCCTCCATTTGGATTGCTGTGGAGGGTTGTAATGCAGGGGCTGCTTGGTAACAGTGTACAGCGGTTCGAGGTGCTGGTGTGTAGCCCTGATTCGGCCAGGGCTGACGAGGCCGATTTCGGGGACAGTCTTTCTGTATGTGCCCCATTTGGTTGCAGAGATGGCACCGGGTATGGGCTCGTGGTTGGTACCTGGGGTACTGACTGTTACCTCCTCCTGAACGCGGGTGTGCTGGTTCGGTGACTGTTGGTCGGTGATAGGGTTGCTGGGCAACTACCCTAGGCGGTGGTCGTTGTTCCCGTCTAGTGTCTTGGTGCTCATCTGCTAATTTGGCAGCCTCTGGAAGGGTGCAAGGTTTACGGTCCCTTACCCAGAGCTGCATTCCTTGAGGTAGTCTCCGGAAAAACTGCTCCAACAATAATAATTGCAAGACATCCTCTCGTGAAGTGGCTTGTGCTGCATCTAACCATCCGGTGGCCGCCCTGTGCAAACGATGGGCAAACTCAGTGTGGGAATCTTGGTCCTGCTTTTTAAGATCCCAGAATTGGAGTCGGTATGCCTCGGAGGTGATGGCATACCTGGTCAAAATCGCCTGCTTAACTTTCTGGTAGTCCCGGATGTCGGCATTAGGGACTGCCCGATATGCATCGGCCGCCCGGCCAGACAATTTCCCAGGCAATATCTGTACCTGATCCTCTGGGTCAATGTTATGTAACTGGCACAGCCTCTCGAAGTCTTGCAAATACCCATCTATTTCTCCCTCCGTGTCCGTGAAAATTTTAAATGCCTGGTACGGTATTTTGGGTTTACCTTGCGGCATGCTGAGTGGAGTTGGGTGTACTTGGAGAGGTTGTGGCTGGGGCCCCCTTTTGGCCATGATGTATTCATGTATGTCTGCTGCGACCCGTTCATGGGTTTCCATTGATGGGGTACTTGGATACAACGCTATCCTGCTGCGAAATTCCAGTTAAAATTCTCGGTCTGTTTCTGGCCTTGCATCCATGGCTGCTCTGTCTTCTTCCATGAGTTCTTCGATCAGTGTCGCCTTGTTTTTGTTGCTGGCTATCTTGCCTCTTGCCTCCAGCAATGCTTTCAATGTCTGCCACTTTAGCCGTGTATAATCCGTTCCCATTCACCAGCCTTTCGTGTAGTTTTACGTACTGCCGAACTCCGGTTTCATCTGAATGGTTTGGATCATACGTTGCTGTTTCTTTTCTCTTTGTCCACGTGAATACTGCCGAACGCTGCTTTGCTGTGTGGATAAAGATCCCGTCGCTTGCCACCAATTGTAGCAGTATGATCCACGATATCTCCACTGGTAGTCAGGCACAGCATACAATAATCCTGGTAGCGTATAATATTCTCAACCCTCCAATAACCAGACGACACATGGCTTGGAGGTCAAAACTAGACTGCTTTGTTTATTGAAAAACACAGGGATCTACACTCAGCCAAAACCCCTCCCTCTTCGAGACATTCCATACACAAAGCTGAACATCCCATAATACCTTACTCTGCCAGACAGAAACAATAGGACAATAGAAGGCAGGTATTTAACAATAACAAACTCCCACCCATCTCCTGAGGGACACTGCTCAGACATATGATAGTTCCAAGTGAAAGAGTTCTCACTCTCTCCACATAAACCACACTCCAAACACTTGGTTCTTAAAGGTATACACATGCAATAACCATAATGCATATACAAAGGACAATATACAGTGGCTGTGTTTGCCACAGTGTGTATTTTTTATTTGACTGCGCAGCTTTGATCAATTTTTTGTGTTTTAGAAATAATTCTTTCATTTCAGTACAACGTTGAGAAATATTAAAAAATATACAAAGTTCACTTCGAACTGATGGTACAAGCAGATGGTTACGTTCGTCAGTCCACAAATTTCCCATGACGCTGAAAATTCGTTCAACGTTTGCATTTGATACCGGATTGATGCACAATACTGGAACAGTTTCAGTAAACTCAGAGCTGGCTCTTTCTTGAAAAAGTACGTCCACTTTTTAAGGGATGAATCACCCTACAAATGAACATAAACTTCATCGAAGAGAGTGTTGGGTGGAAGTTCTTCTCGCCATGGTGATAATAACCAGATGTTCGTCATTTCTTCTAAAGTTGGAGGATTATTGCTATCAAATAGATTGAAACAACTTAGCGTCTCATATGTCCACTATTTTGTGAAAAAAATAGTGAACATAATGTGAAAAAAGTGGACTGTCCGCTCAAATAGTGGACACCTGGCAACCTTAATTATTATACAGGATTTATATAGCGCCAACAGATTGCGCAGTGCTTTACAATATGAGAGAAGACAATACAGTTACAATACAATTCAATACAGGAGGAATTGAAATAGAAAATAAGATCTTATTACCGCCTCTGCTGCCACTTCCAGCAATGTTTCCGCTCTGCTTCCTCCCAAATCACCTCTCACCCGGAACTTCCTGTGTGCCTGACATTACTTCCTTTCTGTATCTGACATCACTTCCTGTCTGTACCTGACATCACTTCCGGTCTTTACCTGACATCACTTCCTCTTTATTCCATAGAGACTTCCTGTCTAGGTAGAAGTGAGATCACCACCTTGTGGAGCTCAGAAAAACTGCAGGCCTGAGAAACGTTACGGCCTTGTGCTGTGTGTATATCCTTATAGATGGGTCATCACCACTCCCACCAATGGGGACAGAAATATATTACTGCCTAGTCCAGCTTTTCTCAGCCAGATTTCCTCCAACTGTTCTAGGGGCTCCTTGAGCAATGAACAACTTCTGTCTCCCAGTAACAATAAGGGGATTGTTCTCCTATTGGTCACCAAATAGGGACCAATAAACAGATCAACTGCAATGCCCTTTCGGTTTGAACTGAACCCATGTTTGTACAGAATTTGGCTTGTTTGAGAGATTGAAGAATGGGTATTCAGCCAAGGGGAACCTCCAGTTGCAGTATGACTACCAATACTAAATGAGGCAGCTTCCCGCTCAGGCTGGTTCATAGGGAGTCAGAAGCTGCAGGTGCCCCCTAACACATGTATAAAAAAATAAAAATACATATATATATAAGCATGCAGAAGTTTTATTTAGTGGCAATTTAAATTGTGTCATCTTTTCTCTTTGTAAATGTCACTTTTGTTATAGAACATCCTTACGGTAAGAATGGAAAAAAATAAAAAATGCATAAAATCTCCCCCTCTCCCTCCTTAACAAAATTTATACCATACTCTTTTAACCTGCAAATATAGCTCTGGCGGTGAAAGAGTTAATGTGAGATAGATGGGATCACCCTGCTGTGGTCACACTCTAAACATTAGAACTCCCCTTAGCTGCAGCCTGGTAATAACATTGCTAGGAGGTCTATTCATTTATAGCTGGTACATACTTCCCATTTTTAAATCTGAATTTCATCTTTATATGAACAGAACAGTGGCGGCTTGTGCATATGGGGCGCAGGGGCGCCCCCAATTCCCCCCCCCCCTATCCATGTGTCCAACCCCCTAATCTACATGCGGGGTGCCGGACGCATGGAGTTCAATGGGGCTTTTTTTTTTTTTAACCAAGTAACTAGAGCCAGAGGCTCTCACAGGATAAAAAAAAGGGTGGGCTCGGGGGTCGCAGAGCACTGTGCCCTGAGCCCACCCAGTTGTGTGACAATAGCAAATGAAAATTTGCTATTGTCACATGGATCCGCCTCCTGGCCAATCTAAGAGAAGCCATGCCATTGGGCACGGAGGATGAGGGAGGAGAAGCAGAAGACAGGGGGAAGAAGCCTAAGCTGCCACTGCCTGCTGCTGCAGATATCCAGGCAGTGTGATCAAGGGGGGGGGGGCTGTCCTGTGTCCTGTTTCGCTGTGGTCCGGAGGGGGGGGTATGGTGCGTCTGCCGCCCCCCCCCCCCCAGCCCATGGAGCACCAGCCGCCACTGGAACAGAATATGAATAAAATAGTACATCTAATCAAAGACTCAAATATCATCATAATCCTACCCCCACAGTGTCCTGCCCACCCTAGTCCTGCCCCAACAGATCCCTGTCCTCCCATGTCCTGCCCCCACAGATCCCTGTCTTCCCATTTCCTGCCCCCACAGATCCCTGTCCTCCCATGTCCATGCCCCACAGAGCCCTGTCCTTGCCCCACAGAGCCCTGTCCTTCCCATGTCCTTGCCCCACAGAGCCCTGTCCTCCCATGTCCTGGCCCCACAGAGCCCTATCCTCCCATGCCCTGGCCCCACAGAGCCCTGTCCTCCCATGTCCTGCCCCAACAGAGCCCTGTCCTCCCATGTCCTGCCCCCACATAGCCCTATCTTCCCATGTCCTGGCCCCACAGAGCCCTGTCCTCCCATGTCCTGCCCCCACAGATCCCTGCCCTTCCATGTCCTGCCCCCACATAGCCCTATCTTCCCATGTCCTGGCCCCACAGAGCCCTGTCCTCCCATGTCCTTGTCCCACAGAGCCCTGTCCTCCCATGTCCTGGCCCCACAGAGCCCTGTCCTCCCATGTCCTGGCCCCACAAATCCCTGTCCTACCATGTCCTGCCCCCACAGATCCCTGTCCTCCCATGTCCTGGCCCCACAGATCCCTGTCCTTCCATGTCCTGGCCCCACAGAGCCCTGTCCTTCCCATGTCCTTGCCCCACAGAGCCCTGTCCTTCCCATGTCCTTGCCCCACAGAGCCCTGTCCTCCCATGTCCTCGCCCACAGGTCCCTGTTTTCCCATGTCCTGGCCCCACGGATCCCTGTCCTCCCATGTCCTGCCCCCACGGAGCCCTGTCTTCCCATGTCCTGCCCCCACAGAGCCCTGTCTTCCCATGTCCTGACCCCACAGAGCCCTGTCTTCCCATGTCCTGCCCCCACAGATCCCTGTCCTCCCATGTCCTGGCCCCACAGATCCCTGTCCTCCCATGTCCTGGCCCCACAGATCCCTGTCCTCCCATGTCCTGCCCCCACAGATCCCTGTCCTCCCATGTCCTGCCCCCACAGATCCCTGTCTTCCCATGTCCTGCCCCCACAGATCCCTGCCCTTCCCAAGTCCTGCCCCCACAGATCCCTGCCCTTCCAAAGTCCTGCCTGTTCCTTTTGGAGGACCCCCTTGATAACCCCTCCCTGAGCCCCTCCTGCGTAATATTCTTCGGCACACTGTACACCGGTATGACTCTCATTATAAATTATTCCTTCTTTTTGGACTTGTGTGCTTTCCCCAATGAAAAGTGATCTGTGTTCTGTTCATTATTCAGAAATCATGTGACAGACGGTGGGGCGGAGTTGTATCACCTTCTCACTACCGCCATTAACCCCTTGAACCCCGCACTAGTGTGCTCCAACTACATACATTGCATGCACTTGCTGGGTGGTCACAAAGGGACCTCATTCACTTCAATGGGTGACATTCAGCAAGTGCTACACCCACCGAAAGTGACACCCCGGGGAGAATTCCTGATGTGACTGTGAGGACAGGTGCCATGTGTATACCCTGCACACTTCCTCTGTAGATAAATGGGGTGGGGAGGGGTGGATAAAGTGCAGCTCAACTGTGAAGTCTAACATCAATATAAAGGTGAAATCTACTTCGAAACTAAATAAAAGTGTGGAGTTCCTTTTTAATATCCATACCAGACCCTCATCCAGCATTAGGTGTAATATAAATATAAGGAAGAACTTCACTTCAAAACTAAATAAAAGTGTGGAGTTCCTCTTTAATATCCATACCAGACCCCCATCCAGAATTAGATGTAATATGAATATAAAGGGGAACTCTACTTCAAAAATAAACATAACTGTGGAGTTCCCATACTGTTTTGTCTTATTCACTAATGGTTCATATTGAAATCACTTCACCTGAAATTCACCTCCAAGATGGCCGCCGCTGACCCAACTTCTTGTTTGCTCCCTGTGTGCGTGAGGGGTGTGTCTGCAGACTGGAGCTCCACTCTTCACAGGAAACATGTGACCTCTTCAGTTTTTTTTTTTTATTAATTAATCAACTTTAACCCTTTTGCTTCCAGAGCTGTTTTTGCACACATGTTTAATAAATAATTTTAAGCCTGAAAATTACATAAAACCCCCAAAACATTATATATTTTCAAGAAGATTTTACCCCCTAATGACCAGGCCATATTTTGCCGTTTGGCACTGCGTTACTTTAACGGACAATTGCGCGGTCATACGCAAATAAAATTGATGTCCCTTTTCCCCCCACAAATAGAGCTTTCTTTTGGTGTTATTCGATCACCTGTGCGATTTTTATTTTTTTGCGCTATAAACATAAAAAGAGCGACAATTCTGAAAAAAAAAAAACAATTTTTTCACTTTCTGCTATAAAACATTCCCAATACAAAAAAAATTAAAAATCAAATTTTTTCATCATTTTAGGCCAATTTGTATTCTGCTACATAGGTAAAGAAAAATCCCAATAAGCGTATTTTGATTGTTTTGCGCAAAAGTTATCGTGTCTACAAACTAGGGGAAAGATTTATGTCATTTTTATATATTTTTTATTTTTTTACTAGTAATGACGGCGATCTGCGATTTTTAGCGGGACTGCGACATTGCGGCAGACAGATCGGACCCCTAACTGACATTTTTGACAGTTTTGGGGGGGACCAGTGACATTACTACAGTAATCAGTGCTAAAAACAGTGGTGGCTGGTGTTCCATGGGCCGGGGGGAGGGGGGGCAACAGACGGACCACAACCCCCCAACCCCCCTGGTCGCCGGCTCACTCACCCTGGACATGTGGAGGGCAGGCAGACGGCAGCTGCTTCCCCTTCAGTCTCCTGCGTCTCCTCCCTCCTCCTCCTCCTTGTCCAATGGCCAGACTTGTATAAAATATTCAAAATTTCTACTTGAGTAAAAGTACAAGTGCTCGATCAAAAAGTGACTTGAGTAGAAGTGGAAGTGCTCGCAGAAAAAGTTACTTAAGTAGAAGTACTAAAGTATTCAACATTTTTTTTACTTAAGTATTGCAAGTAGTTTTTTTCAAAAAATTTGCTACTTAAGTACTAAAAGTAAAAAGTACCAGTAGTTTTGAAAAAAAAATTCTACTCAAGTACTGAAAGTAGAAGTACAAGTACTGTGTTATGTAGTTATTAAAGAAAGAAGTCAAAAGTTTGAACATCATATTGTTTTTTATTATTTCAAATGATTTATTCAAATGATTAAACTAAAGGACAATCACAATTCCTTAGGCTGTAACTTTTTGTAAACAAAATACAGATAAAGTCCCTCCCTTCCCCTTTTAAAGCCAGGGGTGGTCTCCTTCCTGAGCTTCCTCACTCTCACAGCCAGGCAGATCACTTGAAGTTGAAGGGCCAGGGGTGGAAGGCGGTGTTTTTGGTTCGTCCATCTTTTCAGCTGATCAAAAGGCAGAACAGGAGCATGCGCAATCTTCTTAATCGCGGTTTGATTTGATTTGCTCAATAGATGATGATGTGCCAGGCCAGCTTTATCAAACCTACAACGCTTAAAGTGAAAAATGCATCAAAAACTACTAACAAAGTGGCCGTGCTAAAAATGCTAATAAAGTGCCGACAATTATATATATTCTTCTTGTATTCAAAATCATCGCCCACATTATCAAAAATAAAGTGACATGTCTGTGCTAAATGCAGTGCAAATTATTCCCACAATGTAAATTTAATTCATATAAAATATATATGACAATACCACAATAAAATAAGTTGTGATTGTGAATAAGTTAGGTGCAAGTTTAAGTGTGTAAACTAAACTTTATAACGAAAAGTCCATAACTGAATTGCAGTGTGCAATCTAAGAAGTGCTGTCACTTGCTGTCAGATGCTTCCACCTTTCTTCTGTGATCTGCTCAAGTAAAGTGGTGGACTGGATAGCCTCTCTCTCTCTGCCTCTCACCTTAGTAGCACTGGCACTGCACTGGTTCAAAAAGCTGTCTACATTATTTTCATTATAAGAACTTGTCAGAACATGCTTCCACCACCTGTCCTTCACACTAGTAGTGCTCATTTGCTTTGCTCAAGTCAAGTGCCACTGCCAGTGGCCACTGCAGTGCAGGCACAGCCACACAGGCAGAGGCAGGCCGCAGGAAGCACAGGCACCACCACAACACAACACTTATGGTCCATGGACCATGGATGGTCGGATAATCATCATAGCCGTCAGTCTCACTCTTCTTGGTTCAAAAAAGCCACCCATGACCCGTGTGTATATAATATATTAATATTTTATATTGATTATTTGATTCTCAAATGGCACATTTGCCATGGCAAGGATTAGGCCCTCTCCACGGTCCACCTCACTCACCTCATAGAGAAGAAGATGAGATAACGAAGAAAATGCTCAGAGTCCTGCTCCCGCGTCCGGCCGCCCGCGTCACAACTCCTCTCAGTAAGGGCCCTAAGGGGTGGAGTCTGAGTGACACAAAACACGTCTAGAGGCAGAGACCTCGAGCGGGAAGACGGCAGCACGGCTCCTCCAGTGCGGTCTTAACTTGATGATCATGACAGTGATTCCGCGGGCCGCGGCGCGGGCGAGGCTGTGGGATTGATTGAATTGAGTTGTGCTGCCTACTGCTACACGCTACCTACTACTAAATTGTGAGTCAGTATATTTTATTTCATTTTTATATATAAAAGCGGTATTGTTGAGCACTACTAGCCACTAGATCTCCTGGCTGTCACTTTGTCACATGTTGGGGAATCACAGCGGCTCGGCTCCAGAAGTAGCGGGTGTCCCCGTCATCCTGCCAGGGCCGCCAAGAAGTTCATCACCTAAGTTATTAATATATTATGAGGAGAGGACCTATGAGATTGAGAATTGAAATTAATTAAATATATATGGCTTTTTGAACCAGTGCCACAGTGCCACCCAGACGCTATCCACCAGTGCCACCACCATTAAGTGTGTTGGTCGGTCACTCGAGCACTGAAGGAGGTGGAAGCATCTGACAAGTGAAGTGACACTTTAGATTTGCACACTGGAATTCATTTATGGACTTTTCGTTATAGATAGGTTTACACACTTCAACTTGTTGCACGCACCTGACCTAACTTATTTCATAACTTATTTTATTGTGATTTATTGTCATATTTTATATGAATTGAATTTACTGTTACATTGTGGGAATAATTATTTTCACTGCATTTAGGCTTTAGCACATTCATGTCACTTTATTTTTGATACTGTGTGGAGTGTGGGCAGGGCACTGGGGGCAACAATGATATTATATCGATGGCACAGGCACTTTATTCGCACAGCCAAGTTGTGTTTGTTAATAGTTTCTTGATGCACTTTAAGCGCTGTCGAACCATTTGTTTGTTTGTTTCATATTTTCTTTTTATTGGAAAGATTTGGTATAGCAGCTTTTATTATACACAGCCTTTATTTTCGTATGATTTACAAATGACATTATACACATTTTTTTGAGCTTTATGCAACCTGCCATCTACTGTTCTGGCAGTGGTAATTTTTTTAAAAGTAACGAGTAACTATGCAGCACAAAAAAAAAATACTTGAGTAGAAGTATCGAAATCATCGAAAAAATGTAGTGAAGTAAAAGTAGAAGTAGGAGAAAAAAATTATACTCTAGGAAAGTACAGATACCGCCTTTCCGTACTTAAGTACAGTACTTAAGTAGTTCTACTTCGTTACTATACATCTCTGCCAATGGCATGGCTTCTCCTTTCGGTCAATCAGGAAATGGGTCTCAGTACCCGCTTCCTGATTGACCAGGAGGAGGATCCGTGTGACAATAGCGAATATTCATTCGCTATTGTCACACAACTGGGTGGGCTCAGGGTGCATTTCTCTGCGCCCCCCGAGCCCAAACCTTTTTGTGAAGCCTATTAGAGCCTCTGGCTCCAATCACAGCTTTAAAAAAACAAAAAAAAAACCCCATTGAAATCCATGCATCCAGCACCATGCATGTAGATTAGGGGGCCGGACGCATGGATGGGGGGAGGCGCCTCCAATGGACAGGCAACCACTGTCTAAAAATATGCACAGTTACTGTAATAATGACACTGGCAGGGAAGGGGTTAACTCAAGGGCGATCAAAGGGTTAAATGTGAGCCTAGGGGGTGTTTTCTAACTGTGAGAGGGATGGGCTTGTGGAATCAACACAGAGACCTGTGATCCTAAATAGAAGGATCACAGGCTCTCTGTGTTCATTCCAGAGAGAACAGCTGACCACCATTCCCTCTTAACGGGGAGCGATCGTGAGTGCATGGCGGCAATCGCTCGCCCGTGGATCGGCTTTCCCGCTGCCTAATGGGGACACGAGGGCACGCATGCGTGCCCCCAGGAGCGCTTTCGCGAACCGTCATACAGGTATGGCGGTTCATGCAGCGGAGCCAGCCTGCCGCAATATATCAGCGGCGGGCAGTCGGCAAGTAGCCAGAGAATAAAATAGTGGTAGCTCCAATTTTTTTAGGTTACATGATAATACCGCAAAATTTCAGTAAAAAACACACTAAAGTGAATTTAACGACAAACAAACTCAATAAGTTACCCACATTTTTGGTAAAAAATAAAAGATGAGGTTGCAACGAGTAAATAGTGTGATATTGGGGGGGTGTTTAGCTCAGTGGTAAATGTTTTTTCAGTGACTCCGTGGCAGTCAGCTATCAGGTTCAAGGGCATGGCAGCCCATTTTTATTAAAAGAAACACAATAAAAGTTCATACACAGGATTGCCCACACAGGGTTCTTCTCCAACAAATTAAAAAAATACAGAGTCACCTGGCTCCTAGGCTTACTTTGCCTTGACTTGCAGTTCCTTGATGAATAGATCTACTCCTGGCCCTAACAGGATTCTCCAGCCCCCCTGCGTTTGCTCACTCTCTCCCTGATTTCAGGACTTCCTCCAGCCCCCTTGGACTTTGGGTCTCCCAGGTCCATGTAGCCATCCCAACCTTCCCTGTCCTTCAGGCAAGAAGTCCCCCTCACCAGGGCTGCAGTCTCAGATAGAGACCACCACACCCCAACTTCCACCGCCTACTGCTCTCACCAGCCCATCGTTATATGGGCTGTAGGCACACACCCTGTTGGCCAGTGGCAGACTGGCAACTTTCAGCCCAGTGGGCAAGTACAAACCAGAGGCCCATGGTGCAGAGACTCGGCCCCCCTCCCACTCTCCCTCACCCCCCCCCCAATCTCCCATTCCTCCTCCTGACCCCCATTCCAAGCTGAAGCCTTGCTCCAGATACTCTCTACTTACCGTCTGAATCTGGGTTTCTGGCCTGGCCAGCAGGGGCGGTTGGGGGGGCTGGGACAGCTCGGTTGGGGCTGACAAGACAGAAGAGTCTCCAATGGGGCATGGAGCCAGACTGCTCAGACACAGTTAACACTATCCATGTTGGGGGGGGGGGGGTGGCTGTGCTCTGTACTCAGTACCCTTCCCTGTTTCTTCATTGGCAGGAGGAGCTGGCCAATCCATGGAGGACTGAAGAACTGCAAGGAACTCTGGGACATGTAGTTCCCAGTACAGGTGGCCCCATTCTAATCTCTGGGAGCAAAGACTACAAGTTCCAGCCTGCTCTGGGAGGAAAGAGGGGGGACTCCATCTTGTGTTACTGGGACCAGAGCAGATGACCATGAGGCAAGGAAGGAGAGAGATGTGTCTAGAGAGGCTGCTGCGATCCTTGGGGCCACCACTGTTCCAAAAAAAAAAAAAAAATAGGCCCTTTAGGGCCTTTGGGTGGAAGTGACGTCTGATGTCGCTCTGGTCCTCCAAGGCCATAGGCTTTGTAAGCCTATATTTATGTATGCTCCTGCACATGGCAGACCATGCTTACTTGTGTTGAGCATATATATATATACACACACATACACACTATATTGTCAAAAGTATTGGGACGCCTGCCTTTACACACACTTTAATATCTTAGTCCGTAGGGTTCTATATTGAGTTGGCCCACCCTTTGCAGCTATAACAGCTTCAACTCTTCTGGGAAGGCTGTCCACAAGGTTTAGGAGTGTCTATGGGAATGTTTGACCATTCTCTTAGAAGGGCATTTGTGAGGACGATCGATGTGTGTAGGGCGACCGATGTCTTTGTGGGACACTATTTTTTTATTTTTTAATAAAGGACTACAAAACTGGCTTTTGTCTTTATTTTCTTTGTACACCTTTTTGGTGAATAGGTAGGGGTACGATATACATGATATCCATTCACATAGGGGGGGCCAGGATCTGGGGGCAAGGTGCTTTGGGGAGGGGGGGCATAGCTTACATTCGACTCGAACTCGAAGCTCATCCCTAACACCCTACACTGACACTACACTCACACTACACTATACTCACACTCTACACTGACACTACACAACACTCACACTACACTCACACTACATTAACACCTTACACTGACACTACACTACACTATACTCACTCTATATTCACACTACACTGACACTACTCTACACTTACACTACACTTACACTACACTATACTCACTGTATACTCACACTACACTGACACTACACTATACTTACTCTACACTGACACTCATACTACACTATACTCACACTCTACACTCACCCTACACTATACTCACACTACACTGACACTCTACACTCACCCTACGCTGTACTCACACTACACTGACACTCTACACTATACTCACACTACACTGACACACTACACTATACTCACACTACACTAACACCCTACACTGACACTACACTGACACACTATACTATACTCACACTACACTATACTTACTCTACACTGACACACTACACCATACTCACACTACACTAACACTCTACACTGGCACTACACAACACTCACACTACACTGACACACTACACTATACTCACACTACACTGACACTACACTACACTACACTCACACTACACTAACACTCTACACTGACACACTACACTATACTCACACTACACTAACACTCTACACTGACACTACACAACACTCACACTACACTGACACACTACACTACACTACACTAACACTCTACACTGACACACTACACTATACTCACATTACACTAACACTCTACACTGACATTACACAACACTCACACTACACTGACACACTACACTATACTCACACTACACTGACACTACACTGACACTACACTACACTACACTAGCACTCTACACTGACACACTACACTATACTCAAACTACACTGACACTACACTAACACTCTACACAGCACTCACACTACACTGACACACTACACTATACTCACACTACACTATACTCACACTACACTATACTCACACTACACTATACTCACACTACACTATACTCACACTACACTAACACTCTACACTGACATTACACAACACTCACACTACACTGACACACTACACTATACTCACACTACACTGACACTACACTGACACTACACTACACTACACTCACACTACACTAGCACTCTACTCAAACTACACTGACACTACACTAACACTCTACACAGCACTCACACTACACTGACACACTACACTATACTCACACTACACTATACTCACACTACACTGATACTACACTATACTCACACTACACTGATACTACACTAACACTCTACACAGCACTCACACTACACTACACTCACACTACACTATACTCAGACTACACTGACACTACACTATACTCACACTACACTATACTTACACTACACTAAAATGACACTCTACACAGACACTCTACACTGACACCACACAACACTCACACTACACTGACACACTACACTATACTCACACTACACTGACACTACACTATACTCTCACTACACTGACACTACACTATACTCACACTACACTGACACTACACTATACTCACTCTATACTCACACTACACTTTACTTACTCTACACTGACACTCATACTACACTATACTCACACTCTACACTCTCCCTACACTATACTCACATTACACTGACAATCTACACTCACCCTACGCTATACTCACACTACACTGATACTCTACACAACACTGACACTCTACACTAACACCCTACACTACAATATACTCACACCACACTGACACCACAGAATAACAGTCACAATAACACACTACTATCTATCACTGAGCCCTGCTCTATCTATCTCCATCAACACACTGCAAAAGGTTCCGGTGGGAAGGAACCTTTTATAGTGTGGGGTGGGACTATGAGCACTGAGTCATGATTGGCCAAAGTCATCATGGCTTTGTTCAATCAGACCTCTGACAGTGCTCTGCACCCTGATTGGGCAAAGCCTTGCACTTGACCAGTGGTTATGTGCATTGCTTTAGCTAATTAGTGCACTAGCATGCACTATGCGGCGCACAGTGCAATGTGGGGTGCTCAGCGGGTGAACACCCCACCAAGTGCCCGATGTTTGGGCCGAACTTATGCTCAGTCCGAACTGCCCGCCCAACGCTACAAATAGCACATACTACCTGGAGACAATGGCAATCATTTACCACCAAATATAACAAAATAGAATAAAAACAGAAAGACCCAAAATGATTTAAAACACGGAAAGCATATTAATGTTTTATTTGTATTTAATAATACAAAATATTGTATGTTTACATGAATTTGCACAGGTTTTTAGTTTATTTAATATAGCAGCAAATATTATAAGATTAACCACTTAAGCCCCGGAGTATTTGGCTGCTCAAAGACCAGACCCTATTTGCGATTGCGAGACTTTAACGGACAATTGCGCGGTCGTGCGACGCTGTACCCAAATGAAATTGACGTCCTTTTTTTCCCACAAATAGAGCTTTCTTTTGGTGGCATTTGATCAACTGTGTGATTTTTATTTTTTGCGCTATAAACAAAAAAAGAGCGACAATTTTGAAAAAATAACAATATTTTTCACATTTTCAAATTCTCAAAAAAAAAAAAAAAATGTAAAAATCAAAATTTTTTAACATTTTAGGTCAATTTGTTTTCTGCTACATATTTTTGGTAAAAAAAAATCGCAATAAGAGTATTTTGATTGGTTTGCGCAAAAGTACGGGAAAGATTTATGTCATTTTTATTGGGGTTTTTTTTACTGGTATTGGCGGCGATCTGCGTTTTTTTTTTTTTTTTGCGGGACTGCGACATTGCGGCGGACAGATCGGACCCCTAACTGACATTTTTGACACTTTTGGGGGTACCAGTGACATTACTACAGTAATCAGTGCTATAAGTATGCACTGTACTAATGACACTTGCAGGGAAGGGGTTAACTTTATCGGTGATCAAGGGGTTAAGTGTGTCCCTAGGGGCGTGATTCTAACTGTTTGGGGGTGTGGCTAGTGAAGTAATCACAGAGACATACAATCCTATACAGCAGGATCGCATAGCCTCTGTGATCACTTCAGGGAGAATGACAGACGGATGTGTTTACATCAGCCTTCTGTCTTTCTCCCTCTCCTGCGGGAAATTGCGAGTGGCCAGCGGCCATCGGAGCCGTCAGTCACACGCACTGACTCAGCAGGCAACGAGCGGGGGTGGGAGCGCACCGGCGGCGGCGCACGCTTGCCCCCTACAGGCTCGTGGGCGAGCGACGTCACTTTGCCTGTAAGCAGCTGACTGCCACAGTAAATATACAGGAGCCTGTCGGCAAGTTGTAGCTTTGGTAAAGAGAAGGTGTGTATTGCTCTTCTCTCTGTTCATCTGTACTTTCTCATGTTTAACAGTGCTTGGTGTACTTGTATATTGTGTTTGCTCAAATTTAACCCACAAATTAGGAACAATAAGTACGAAACAGACGTAACCTGACAGAACTGACACCTGCGATGGCACT
Source organism: Pelophylax lessonae (assembly GCF_965119305.1). Taxonomy (NCBI): domain Eukaryota; kingdom Metazoa; phylum Chordata; class Amphibia; order Anura; family Ranidae; genus Pelophylax; species Pelophylax lessonae. Next base: position 9,969,914 of record NC_138768.1, on the reverse strand, counting down.
ATTGGGTATAGACCTAGATTTATACCCAATATGTTAAAGAACTATAGTAGCACACATTCTAATAGCTGCAAGACTTACTATTGCTAGTATGTGGAAATCTA